>NC_092463.1:1030000-1177500 GCF_047495875.1 Pithys albifrons albifrons | reverse complement strand
ACAGCCCCACGCAGTCCCAGGCTCAGGGCTGTGGGGTGCAGCCCCACGGAGTCCCAGGCTCAGGTCTGTGGGGTGCAGCCCCCCTGTCCCTGGTGGAATGCCAGGCTCAGGGCTGTGGGGTGCAGCCCCACGCAGTCCCAGGCTCAGGGCTGTGGGGTGCAGCCCCCCTGTCCCTGGTGGAATGCCAGGCTCAGGGCTGTGGGGTGCAGCCCCACGCAGTCCCAGGCTCAGGTCTGTGGGGTGCAGCCCCCCTGTCCCTGGTGGAGTCCCAGGCTCAGGTCTGTGGGGTGCAGCCCCACGCAGTCCCAGGCTCAGGTCTGTGGGGTGCAGCCCCCCTGTCCCTGGTGGAGTCCCAGGCTCAGGTCTGTGGGGTGCAGCCCCCCTGTCCCTGGTGGAGTGCCAGGCTCAGGTCTGTGGGGTGCAGCCCCACACAGTCCCAGGCTCAGGTTTCTGGGGTGCAGCCCCACACAGTCCCAGGCTCAGGTCTGTGGGGTGCAGCCCCACGCAGTCCCAGGCTCAGGGCTGTGGGGTGCAGCCCCCCTGCCCCTGGTGGAGTGCCAGGCTCAGGTCTGTGGGGTGCAGCCCCACGGAGTGCCAGGCTCAGGGCTGTGGGGTGCAGCCCCCCTGTCCCTGGTGGAATGCCAGGCTCAGGGCTGTGGGGTGCAGCCCCCCTGTCCCTGGTGGAATGCCAGGCTCAGGGCTGTGGGGTGCAGCCCCCCTGTCCCTGGTGGAATGCCAGGCTCTGGGCTGTGGGGTGCAGCCCCACGGAGTGCCAGGCTCAGGTCTGTGGGGTGCAGCCCCACGCAGTCCCAGGCTCAGGGCTGTGGGGTGCAGCCCCACACAGTCCCAGGCTCAGGGCTGTGGGGTGCAGCCCCACTGAGTCCCAGGCTCAGGTCTGTGGGGTGCAGCCCCACAGAGTGCCAGGCTCAGGTCTATGGGGTGCAGCCCCCCTGTTCCTGGTGGAGTGCCAGGCTCAGGTCTGTGGGGTGCAGCCCCCCTGTCCCTGGTGGAATGCCAGGCTCAGGGCTGTGGGGTGCAGCCCCACGCAGTCCCAGGCTCAGGTTTGTTGGGGTGCAGCCCCACGCAGTCCCAGGCTCAGGTCTGTGGGGTGCAGCCCCACGCAGTCCCAAGCTCAGGTCTGTGGGGTGCAGCCCCACAGAGTGCCAGGCTCAGGGCTGTGGGGTGCAGCCCCACGCAGTCCCAGGCTCAGGTCTGTGGGGTGCAGCCCCCCTGTCCCTGGTGAAGTGCCAGGCTCAGGGCTGTGGGGTGCAGCCCCACGGAGTGCCAGGCTCAGGGCTGTGGGGTGCAGCCCCACGCAGTCCCAGGTTCAGGGCTGTGGGGTGCAGCCCCACAGAGTGCCAGGCTCAGGTCTGTGGGGTGCAGCCCCCTGTCCCTGGTGGAATGCCAGGCTCAGGGCTGTGGGGTGCAGCCCCACAGAGTGCCAGGCTCAGGTCTGTGGGGTGCAGCGCCCCTGCCCCTGGTGGAATGCCAGGCTCAGGGCTGTGGGGTGCAGCCCCACGCAGTCCCAGGCTCAGGTCTGTGGGGTGCAGCCCCACAGAGTGCCAGGCTCAGGTCTGTGGGGTGCAGCCCCACGCAGTCCCAGGCTCAGGTCTGTGGGGTGCAGCCCCACGCAGTCCCAGGCTCAGGGCTGTGGGGTGCAGCCCCACGCAGTCCCAGGCTCAGGGCTGAGGGGTGCAGACCCACGCAGTCCCAGGCTCAGGTCTGTGGGGTGCAGCCCCACGCAGTCCCAGGCTCAGGGCTGTGGGGTGCAGCCCCACAGAGTGCCAGGCTCAGGGCTGTGGGGTGCAGCCCCACAGAGTCCCAGGCTCAGGTTTGTTGGGGTGCAGCCCCACACAGTCCCAGGCTCAGGGCTGTGGGGTGCAGCCCCCCTGTCCCTGGTGGAATGCCAGGCTCAGGGCTGTGGGGTGCAGCCCCCCTGTCCCTGGTGGAATGCCAGGCTCAGGTCTGTGGGGTGCAGCCCCACGCAGTCCCAGGCTCAGGTCTGTGGGGTGCAGCCCCTCAGAGTGCCAGGCTCCGGTCTGTGGGGTGCAGCCCCACGCAGTCCCAGGCTCAGGTCTGTGGGGTGCAGCCCCACGCAGTCCCAGGCTCAGGGCTGTGTTTCTGTTGCAGTGTGGAGCGCTACGACCCGAGCAAGAACTGCTGGGAGCCAGTGGCCTCCATGGCTGACAAACGGATCAACTTCGGCGTGGGCGTCATGCTGGGCTTCATCTTCGTGGTGGGGGGACACAACGGGGTGTCCCACCTGGCCAGCATCGAGAGATACGACCCCCACCAGAACCAGTGGACGGTGTGTCGGCCCATGAAGGAGCCCAGGACAGGTGGGGACGTGAGCCCAGGGGTGCTGCCCTGTCTGTGGGCTGACCTGCAGTCACAGCTGCAGTGGCTGCTCTGCAGAGCATTGCACCTCATCTGGGGGTGAAGGTCACTTAGCTCTGTGCAAGAACTTTATTTACCTCCCAGTCCAGATTATTAATACTGAGCTGTAGCAAAAGTAATATGGAGTAATATTTCTACTCAACCTCCTGGTTTTTTAATTAATTCTGAGTGAGTTTCAGCAATTCTGTGGTCACTGTTGTATTTGGTGTGCTGTTTGGACAACACTTATTTTCAGGGGCAGGATGGGATTGTTGGGGTGTCTGTGCAGGGCCAGGAGTTGGACTGGATGGTCCTTGTGGCTCCCTTCCAGCTCAGGACTATCCAAGACTGTTCTCTAGTCTCACCTGCCTCCCTGACAGGAGGAGTGGGACAGAATAACATTGTTTTGTCATAGAAAGGACATGAGAGGTGTAGGACATAGAAAAAGAGGTGTCAGATCTGAACAAAAGGGCTCTTCACAGCCACCCATTATCCCTAAAGACCCCCCAAAGGAGGGCCTGGGAGGTGTCCATGGGGAGGGTGTGGGGTGTCCATGGGGAGGGTGAGGTGTCCATGGGGAGGGTGTGAGGTGTCCACGGGGAGGGTGAGGTGTCCATGGGGAGGATGTGAGGTGTCCATGGGGAGAGAGGGTGAGGTGTCCATGGGAAGGGTGAGGTGACCATGGGGAGGATGTGAGGTATGCATGGGAAGAGAGGGTGTGAGGTGTCCATGGGGAGGGTGAGGTGTCCATGGGGAGGGTGTGAGGTGTCCATGGGGAGGGAGGGTGAGGTGTCCATGGGAAGGGTGTGAGGAGTCCATGGGGAGGGAGGGTGAGGTGACCATGGGGAGGGTGTGAGGTGTCCATGGGGAGGGTGTGAGGTGTCCATGGGGAGGGAGGGTGAGGTGACCATGGGGAGGGTGTGAGGAGTCCATGGGGAGGGAGGGTGAGGTGACCATGGGGAGGGTGTGAGGTGTCCATGGGGAGGGTGTGAGGTGTCCATGGGGAGGGAGGGTGAGGTGTCCATGGGGAGGGGGTGAGGTGTCCATGGGGAGGGAGGGTGAGGTGTCCATGGGGAGGTGTCCCGGCGGAGGGAGGGCGGTCCCAGCCGGGAGCTGACCCCTGTCCCAGCCCTGGTGCTCACAGCGTTTCTCCCCCGCAGGGGTGGGCGCCGCCGTGGTGGACAATGCCCTGTATGTGGTCGGGGGGCACTCGGGCTCGTCGTACCTGAACGCGGTGCAGCGCTACGAGCCGGTGTCGGACAGCTGGCGGGACGCGGCGGGCATGGCCCATTGTCGCTGCAACTTCGGGCTGGCCGCGCTCTGAGCGAGGAGGGCACTGCCCACGGCGTGCCGAGCCTGCCCATGGCACTGCCTCCCCTCCCCGCGGGTCTGCCAGCACCACGGGAACGGCAGTGCCTCACCAGCCGGGCTGTCTGCTCCCTGCACCTGGCAGTGGGTTTGGGGAGTGCTGCCCGTGCCTGGGATCCGGGTGGAAACTTCTCCATCGAACCCTTTCACTTTCTAGAGCTTTTCTCTCTTCCTCCTGCCTCCTCTGGAATGTGAAGGTTACTGTGCTCGGGGTGAGAGCTGTGTGAGTGAGCGTGTGAGTGAGTGAGTGAGTGAGTGAGTGAGTGAGTGAGTGAGTGAGTGAGTGAGTGAGTGCAGGGTGTGCTGGTTGTGGCTGCAGGTAAGGAAATGCCAGTGCTTCATGGGTTTTTTATGACCAGTAATTCAAGGGCTGCCTTGTTTCTGTATCTCAAGGTTTGTAAATAATAAATGCCATAGGATGTTGCCTGTACACTCTCCTTTGTTACCTGCTCCCTGGCAGGAGGGCTGGGAGGATCATTAGCAGCTACTCAGAGACACTTACCAGGCAAATTTCTTGCCTCTTCACGGCATTTTTGGATCTGATGAAGAAAAATCGCATTTTTAACTTTCCCTCCTGTTTTCTTTTCGTGGAGAAATGGACTGACTTTCATCTTGCTGTGTGTTTTCAGTTGGAATGCCAGGAAACCCCCAGCACAGCATTCCCAGCATGATCCACAACACTCCTGGAGCCCAGCCCGTGCCGTCCTGCCCCGAGCCCACTCCTGTCTGTGCTCCCTGGGACCTCCTTTTCTAAAGAATGTATGATTTGCTTTCTCAGAGTGTTCACATCTACAAATGGTGCTAAATGTGGGGCTGACGAGGAGGCTGCTCCTGGTTTCAGTGCATAAAGCATGTTTGGGTTGTTGCAGTGCTTTGGTTTCTGCTTTGCTCCATCCACCCGTGCCTGTGGAACTGCCTGGAATCACACAATGAGCTCTTCCTTGGGTACTTCGTGGGTTTTTTCCTCAGATCTGTGTTTGTTGTTCCTTTTGTCACAAACAGGTTGATCCCAGCTCGGGTTCTTCACAGGGTTTTGCCTTTAACAGCAGTTGCAGTGAGTTCAGAGCAGGGGCCCAGGGCTCAGCCCAGACCTGTGTCCTGCTGAGCCTGAAGGTCATTGCTGGGATTAACCACCAGCCCTAAACTCCCTGAAAACTGGGGCAGGGAGGTGGGAACCAACACAGCGAGTTAGAACCTTTATTGACAATAGAATTGGAGCTAATTTACAGTGTTTTGGGTTGCCCTCTGGCCACGGTTTCCCTGAGTTTGTGTTGCTTCTGTCTGCCTGTGGCCAGGCCTGGTACTGAGGAGTTTTTCTGCCTGCAGAGTTCCTTTCCCTTTATTTCACCATGTTAAATTAATGTTTGTTTCCCCTTGTTTTCCAAGCCCACTTAGTATTATTTTTGAAGGTGCAATAATATTTGAAATAGTTGCTTTAAAAGCCATTTCTTTGCAATTCTGCTGGGCAGGGGGCTGTGCACAGGGTTTAACCTGAGCCCTGTGGAGCTGCCAGGGCAGCAGTGCTGCTCCTGCTCCTCCACCCTGAGCACTCACACTGACCCAGCCCAGGAGGGGGTTTTCACCACAGAACATTGTTCATGAACACCAGGTGTTTGCACAGACTGTAAAATCCTGCAGGTCTTCTTCAGATTTGGTGGAATTAAGCAGGACTTTAAATGTAAAGATAAACTGCATTGAAAACGTTGAAATTGTTAATTTAACCCACTAAGGACCCCAGTTATAGCAATAATAACCTGATTTAGTTATTCCAGGGCATCTCTGGGCAGGACACGAGCAGATCTATGGCTGTGTTTGTGTGGGGGGTGGAGAAGGAATCATGGAATGGTTTGGGTGGGAAGGCACCTCAAAGCCCACCCAGTGCCACCCCTGCCATGGGCAGGGACACCTCCCACCAGCCCAGGGTGCTCCAAGCCCTGTCCAACCTGGCCTGGGACACTCCCAGGGATGGGACAGAACAAAAAAACCAGGGGTGAGATGGTTATTTTTATAAACATCTTTCAATTATACAAGTCAAAGCACTTAAAATTTGCAAAATGTTTTATTCTCTTTCCCCAGGCAGTGGGAATGTTGAATCCCAGAATGGTTGGGGTTGGAAGGGACCTTAAACACCACCTTGTTCCACCCCCTGCCAGGGGAATTCTTAGGGAATCATATCCCTTGAAATCATGGCATGCCCATTTTCCATCCAGGTGCTGCTTGTCCTGTCACTGAAGTGCTTTGGGTGGAGGAGGGTCAGGCACAACAGTCAGTGTAAATCTGCTCTTAAAGATCAATAATCTCATGGGAATGTCTGGCTGCAGTTTAAAAATGAAGGACCTTCCACTAAGCTGTCACACCACTCCAGATTATCACCCAGCTCCAGTTCTCAGTCTCCATTTCTCTGTGAAGCACTTTAACTGAGCTCACATGTACAGAATGAGACCCTCATCCTGAGCTGCTTGGCACTCTCTCTTCCTGGGAATGCTTTGCCTTCAGGAAGCCCAGTTGGACTTTCTTCAGGGTTGATGTGTCCAGTCCACATTCCAAACAGGTTTTTTCTGGGAGGGAACGTGTTGTTGCTGTGAATTTCCCCTCTGTAAGTCCCATTCACTCTCTGAAACAATGCAAAATGCCCAAACTTGCCTTAAATTCTTCCTCCTGACCTGAAACGCGAAGAACTGGATGATAATTCCTGGTTTTTTTGCCTTATGAGCTGTGCTGTATTTTAAACCCAAGGATTTTTAGCAGGATTTCATAACTGTACAGAGAATACCAAATTGTGCTGGGACTTGCCCAGAGGGCTTTGCTGGGGAGTCAGACCCAATCCCTGTCCTTTGGTGCCCGTGGGGTGTTTTTACCTGCACATCTCCTTTGTTTTTAGCAGCAACCTCCTGAGTTTGTTCTTGTTTACAAAAGTGGCATTTGAGTCCACCAGGAAAAGAACTGTGAGGTGTGTTTGGGGTCTTTGGTAGTTCCCAAGGTGTTGCTCTTGTGCTCTGTATTCGTTGTAACTATTTCATTGAATGTGAAGCCATTTAGTAAATAAACCTGGGGAAAAACTGTTTTGTCTGCTGGTCAGTCCTGGAGCTCTCACCTCCATCCCTGCCACACTTCCAAAGTTCCTGGCCCTTCTTCCCTCACTTTTTCCAGGCAGTTTATGATCAAGTCTCTTTTTTTTTAACCCACACACTGCTTTAGTTTCCTACTACTGTGCCCCACAAGCTCCAGCACATACAGGATCAGAGTACTCTGATGGTAGGGTGGGTTATTGCACTGCAAAATGAGACACATCCATGCTGAGGAAAGGCTGGGAGAGCTGGGATGGTCCAGCCTGGGGAACAGAAGGCTCTGGGGTGACCTCACTGTGGCCTTCCAGGACCTGAGGGAGCTGCAAGAAACATGGACAGAGACCATTGACAAGGGATGGAGGGACAGGACACAGGGAATGGCTTCCCACTGCCAGAGGGCAGGGACAGGTGGGATATTGGGAAGGAACTGGTGTCTGGGAGGGTGGGCAGGCCCTGGCACAGGTGCCCAGAGAAGCTGTGGCTGCCCCAGCCCTGGGAGTGTCCCAGGCCAGGTTGGACAGGGCTTGGAGCAGCCTGGGCTGGTGGGAGGTGTCCCTGCCCATGGCAGGGGTGGCACTGGGTGGGCTTTGAGGTCCTTTCCACCCCAAACCATTCTAGAATTCTGGATCCCTCTGGGCTGGAGCCAGGCTGGGAGAGCTGGGGGGGGGCTCACCTGGAGAAGAGAAGGCTCCAGGAGTGATCTTAGAGCCCCTTCCAGTACCTGAAGGGGCTCCAGGAGAGCTGGAGAGGGACTGGGGACAAGGGATAGAGGGACAGGACACAGGGAATGGCTTCCCACTGCCAGAGGGCAGGGCTGGGTGGGATATTGGGAAGGAATTGGTGTCTGGGAGGGTGGGCAGGCCCTGGCACAGGTGCCCAGAGAAGCTGTGGCTGCCCCAGCCCTGGGAGTGTCCCAGGCCAGGTTGGACAGGGCTTGGAGCAGCCTGGGCTGGTGGGAGGTGTCCCTGCCCATGGCAGGGGTGGCACTGGGTGGGCTCTGAGGTCCCTCCAACCCAAACCATTCTGGGATTCTGTGGTTATTTGTCGTTGTTAATTAGTTCACTCTTTGTTTTCTTAGAATTCTACATTTGAGTATTTTCATGAAAATTTGCAAATGGGCAGGGACACCTCCTGGGACACTCCCAGGGATGGGACAGCCACAGCTGCTCTGGGAAATGTTGGGATGTTATAGCTGGGGACTGAAGGGACCTCAGGGCCTGGGGAAGGGGAAAGGGAAATCCCTCCCATGCTCAACTTTGTTGTTCAGAGTAATTAGAAGAGAACAGAAACAGCCTTTCCCTTCAGTTCTCCAGAGGAGAGAACAAATGCCATGCCTGGCAGGTTGTGTTCTTAGGTGTGCCAGGAGAAATTCCAGTCCTGTGTGCTGTGAAGCAGAAAAATGACATTTCTCTTGGGGTTCTGACTTGAGAGCTGGAGTTGAGTGCAGGCTGAGAGCTGGGATTAATGGAGACGAGATGGAAGCCCCAAGGGCTCTGAGGGCAGGTCTGGCTCTGCTCCTGCAGCCTGCAGGGGGGTCTGTCTGTGTCAGGGGCAGCAGGGATGGCACTGCAGCCTGCAGGGAGGGTCTGTCTGTGTCAGGGGGTAGCAGGGATGGCACTGCAGCCTGCAGGGGGGTCTGTCTGTGTCAGGGGCAGCAGGGATGGCACTGCAGCCAACAGGGATGGCACTGCAGCCTGCAGGGAGGGTCTGTCTGTGTCAGGGGCAGCAGGGATGGCACTGCAGCCTGCAGGGATGGCACTGCAGCCTGCAGGGAGGGTCTGTCTGTGTCAGGGGCAGCAGGGATGGCACTGCAGCCTGCAGGGGAGTCTGTCTGTGTCAGGGGGCAGCAGGGATGGCACTGCAGCCAGCAGGGATGGCACTGCAGCCTGCAGGGGGGTCTGTCTGCGTCAGGGGCAGCAGGGATGGCACTGCAGCCTGCAGGGGGGTCTGTCTGTGTCAGGGGCAGCAGGGATGGCACTGCAGCCTGCAGGGGAATCTCAGTCTGTGTCAGGGGGCAGCAGGGATGGCACTGCAGCCTGCAGGGGAGTCTGTCTGTGTCAGGGGCAGCAGGGATGGCACTGCAGCCTGCAGGGGGATCTGTCTGTGTCAGGGGGCAGCAGGGATGGCACTGCAGCCTGCAGGGAGGGTCTGTCTGTGTCAGGGGGCAGCAGGGATGGCACTGCAGCCTGCAGGGGAATCTCAGTCTGTGTCAGGGGCAGCAGGGATGGCACTGCAGCCTGCAGGGGGGTCTGTCTGTGTCAGGGGCAGCAGGGATGGCACTGCAGCCTGCAGGGGGGTCTCAGTTTGTGTCAGGGGCAGCAGGGATGGCACTGCAGCCTGCAGGGATAGCACTGCAGCCTGCAGGGGGGTCTGTCTGTGTCAGGGGCAGCAGGGATGGCACTGCAGCCTGCAGGGAGGGTCTGTCTGTGTCAGGGGCAGCAGGGATGGCACTGCAGCCTGCAGGGATGGCACTGCAGCCTGCAGGGATAGCACTGCAGCCTGCAGGGGAATCTCAGTCTGTGTCAGGGGCAGCAGGGATGGCACTGCAGCCTGCAGGGAGGGTCTGTCTGTGTCAGGGGCAGCAGGGATGGCACTGCAGCCTGCAGGGGAATCTCAGTCTGTGTCAGGGGCAGCAGGGATGGCACTGCAGCCTGCAGGGAGGGTCTGTCTGTGTCAGGGGCAGCAGGGATGGCACTGCAGCCTGCAGGGATGGCACTGCAGCCTGCAGGGAGGGTCTGTCTGTGTCAGGGGGCAGCAGGGATGGCACTGCAGCCTGCAGGGAGGGTCTGTCTGTGTCAGGGGGCAGCAGGGATGGCACTGCAGCCTGCAGGGGAATCTCAGTCTGTGTCAGGGGCAGCAGGGATGGCACTGCAGCCTGCAGGGAGGGTCTGTCTGTGTCAGGGGCAGCAGGGATGGCACTGCAGCCTGCAGGGATGGCACTGCAGCCTGCAGGGAGGGTCTGTCTGTGTCAGGGGGCAGCAGGGATGGCACTGCAGCCTGCAGGGAGGGTCTGTCTGTGTCAGGGGGCAGCAGGGATGGCACTGCAGCCTGCAGGGAGGGTCTGTCTGTGTCAGGGGGCAGCAGGGATGGCACTGCAGCCTGCAGGGAGGGTCTGTCTGTGTCAGGGGCAGCAGGGATGGCACTGCAGCCTGCAGGGAGGGTCTGTCTGTGTCAGGGGGCAGCAGGGATGGCACTGCAGCCTGCAGGGGAGTCTGTCTGTGTCAGGGGGCAGCAGGGATGGCACTGCAGCCTGCAGGGATGGCACTGCAGCCAGCAGGGATGGCACTGCAGCCTGCAGGGAGGGTCTGTCTGTGTCAGGGGGCAGCAGGGATGGCACTGCAGCCTGCAGGGGGATCTCAGCCTGTGTCAGGGGGCAGCAGGGATGGCATTGCAGCCTGCAGGAGGGTCTGTCTGTGTCAGGGGCAGCAGGGATGGCACTGCAGCCTGCAGGGGGGTCTGTCTGTGTCAGGGGCAGCAGGGATGGCACTGCAGCCTGCAGGAGGGTCTGTCTGTGTCAGGGGCAGCAGGGATGGCACTGCAGCCTGCAGGAGGGTCTGTCTGTGTCAGGGGCAGCAGGGATGGCACTGCAGCCTGCAGGGATGGCATTGCAGCCTGCAGGAGGGTCTGTCTGTGTCAGGGGCAGCAGTGATGGCACTGCAGCCTGCAGGGATGGCACTGCAGCCTGCAGGGGGGATCTCAGCCTGTGTCAGGGGCAGCAGGGATGGCACTGCAGCCTGCAGGGAGGGTCTGTCTGTGTCAGGGGGCAGCAGGGATGGCACTGCAGCCTGCAGGGAGGGTCTGTCTGTGTCAGGGGCAGCAGGGATGGCACTGCAGCCTGCAGGGATGGCACTGCAGCCTGCAGGGATGGCACTGCAGCCTGCAGGGAGGGTCTGTCTGTGTCAGGGGCAGCAGGGATGGCACTGCAGCCTGCAGGGAGGGTCTGTCTGTGTCAGAGGGCAGCAGGGATGGCACTGCAGCCTGCAGGGGGATCTCAGCCTGTGTCAGGGGGCAGAAGGGATGGCACTGCAGCCTGCAGGGAGGGTCTGTCTGTGTCAGGGGCAGCAGGGATGGCACTGCAGCCTGCAGGGGGGTCTGTCTGTGTCAGAGGACAGCAGGGATGGCACTGCAGCCTGCAGGGAGGGTCTGTCTGTGTCAGGGGCAGCAGGGATGGCACTGCAGCCTGCAGGGAGGTCTGTCTGTGTCAGGGGGCAGCAGGGATGGCACTGCAGCCTGCAGGGAGGGTCTGTCTGTGTCAGAGGACAGCAGGGATGGCACTGCAGCCTGCAGGGAGGTCTGTCTGTGTCAGGGGGCAGCAGGGATGGCACTGCAGCCTGCAGGGGGGTCTGTCTGTGTCAGGGGCAGCAGGGATGGCACTGCAGCCTGCAGGGAGGTCTGTCTGTGTCAGGGGCAGCAGGGATGGCACTGCAGCCTGCAGGGGGGTCTGTCTGTGTCAGGGGGCAGCAGGGATGGCACTGCAGCCTGCAGGGAGGTCTGTCTGTGTCAGGGGCAGCAGGGATGGCACTGCAGCCTGCAGGGAGGTCTCAGTTTGTGTCAGGGGCAGCAGGGATGGCACTGCAGCCTGCAGGGGGATCTGTCTGTGTCAGAGGACAGCAGGGATGGCACTGCAGCCTGCAGGGAGGGTCTGTCTGTGTCAGGGGGCAGCAGGGATGGCACTGACATGGGCCTGGCATTGCCTGGCAGGGCCCCCTGTGCCTGATGGGCAGAGCAGAGCCAAGAGGTCACTCTCTGCATTTCAAAGGTGTGCTCAGGGTTCCCGTGTGCACTAAAGGAAGTCCCCTGTGCTGAGCAGCTGCTGTGGGCAGCAGGGGCACTGCCATTAGACAGTGGAGGTGTCCCAAGGGAGGCACCACACCCTCCTTGCCACCTGCACAAGGTTGCCAAGGCACATGTCAGGGGAGAAGCTGCCCCTGAGTGGGTGTCCCTGAGGGACTCCATGGAGCAGGTCAATCCCCAGGGGTTTCAGGGCTTTGAGCAGAGCAGGGACAAGCTGAGACATCTGATCTGGAAGAGCTGGGGCTGTTCAGTCTGGAATTCTGTGACTCCACAGCAGGTACAGCAGATCAGAGCCCAAAGCCTGGGGGCAGTTTGGGTGTCTGAGCCTTTGAGTGTAAAAAGTATAAACAGGAGCACTAAATATTCTCCCTGTCCCTCTCCTCTCCCCCTCCCTGCCTGAGAGGGGTGTCTGTGGCCTCCTGTGTTCCTGCTGCCACACAACAGGTGCTTTGGAGCTGGTGGGTTGGGGCCTCCCCAGTGGCTCCACCATTTCTGGGTGCTGGGAGCAGAGGAGAGGAAACACTTGGGCTCATTATGCCTGTCCTGGCAATGCACACGTTAGTGATGTGGAGACATTAAGTATTTCTTTAGGGTATTCAGGGAAATACATCCATCTGTCCATCCCTGAGACAGACAGGGAGGGATGTCTGAGGCTTCAGGTGCATCTTTTAACCATAAAACTGGGCTCAGCCCCACCAGCCTGGTGATGCTCAGAGTTCCACCCTAATTCCAATCCCCCTGCCATGGGCAGGGACACCTCCCACCAGCCCAGGTTGCTCCAGGCCCCCTCCAACCTGGCCTGGGACATTCCCGGGATGCTCCAGCACCATGGACAGCACAGGCTGCCATCCCAGCAGCGGGGTGGAGGATCCCATGGGAATGCCATGGCTGTCTGTGGGGAGGTCCAGGCTGACTGCAGGGAGCCTGATGCTAAAATCCAGCAGCTGACAACACCCTGCAGGGCGCCAGACATGGACTGTGTGACAGCAGGTGGGTTTTCCAGAGCTCCTGCTCCTTTGAGGCAGCAGCACTGCCAGAAAGCCTCAGGAAGGAAGGCTGAGAGTGCTGGGGCAGGAGAGAGGCTGAGGGTGGGGAGAGGGGATGCAGGGCATGGATAAACCTGGGGCAGGAGAGAGAGTGAGGGTGGCGAGATGGGATGCAGGGCATGGATAAACCTGGGGCAGGAGAGAGAGTGAGGGTGGGGAGATGGGATGCAGGGCATGGATAAACCTGGGGCAGGAGAGAGGCTGAGGGTGGGGAGATGGGATGCAGGGCATGGATAAACCTGGGGCAGGAGAGAGGCTGAGGGTGGGGAGAGGGGATGCAGGGCATGGATAGACCTGGGGCAGGAGAGAGAGTGAGGGTGGGGAGATGGGATGCAGGGCATGGATAAACCTGGGGCAGGAGAGAGAGTGAGGGTGGGGAGATGGGAAGCAGGGCATGGATAAACCTGGGGCAGGAGAGAGAGTGAGGGTGGGTAGATGGGATGCAGGGCATGGATAAACCTGGGGCAGGAGTGAGGGTGGGGAGATGGGATGCAGGGCATGGATAAACCTGGTTTTCCAGCTGCCCCTGCCTGGGTCATGCCCATCTGGATATCCCCACCCCTGGGAGTGTCCCAGGCCAGGCTGGACAGGGCTTGGAGCAGCCTGGGCTGGTGGGAGGTGTCCCTGCCCATGGAGGAGGTGTCACTGGGGGGGCTTTGAGGTCCCTCCCAGCCCAAATCATTCCATAGTTCTGTGACTTGCAACATCCCTGTTGCTGCAGATCAGAGCCTGAAGGGTGATTTGGGTGCCTGTCTGAGAATGGGAGAGTGTAAAACAGTATGAACATGAATATAAAATGTTCTCCCTCCACCTCTCCCCTCCCTTTGGCTCAGGAATCTGCAGCTGAGCAGAGACAATGGTGAGCTGCATTCCACAAATCCCTTGGGAGCTGCTGCATCCCAAATGGATCTAGAGGGACATGGGCTACTGCAGGGGGCAAAGAGACTGTGCTGTGTCAGCTCCTGCTGTAAAGGAACGTTCAGATTGCACTTTTGAGGGATTTTTTGTGCTTTATAACCCAGGAGCCAAAGAGGTGCCTCTTGGAGTCAGACACAGGCCCTGCAGTGCTTAATTCTGGGCCCTCAGGGAAGGGTTTCAGCCCCTCTAGTTCACATCTCCAATTGCTTTTCCTGAAGGAGACACATCCTGCGCCTTGAGGGTGCTGTTCCAGCCAGGAGGGGGCTGTGGGCCCGCGGGAACCGCCCCCAGGCACGTCCATAACAAACAAGGAATTCAAACGTGGCTCCACCTTACTGGGATTGGAATGAAATCTGCAAAGATGTGGTTTGTGTGAGGGAGGAGGCTGGGCTGGCTCTGAGATCCCTCCCGGCATTCCTGCCCACCCCATGGCACTGCTGGTGCCACAGGAGGCAGGAGGGGTCCCACAGCCCCCCACCCACCTCCCTGGGGTGCTCTGGACACCGAGGGGCTTATTCAGTCCAGCAGCAGCAACCCAGGCAGAGAGTTCTCCAATTACTTTTTCCTTTTTTTGCCCTTTTCCCAGGCACTGCTGGAGAGGCTGCTCAGTGACACCTTTGTGTGTGTCCCCTCTGCTCAGTGACACCTCTCTGTGTCTGTCCCCTCTGCTCAGTGACACCAAAGAGCTGTGGGCAGAGGAGCAGATCAGGATGTTACAACACCCACCAGCCAGGAATCCCTTCCCAGTATCCCACCTGTCCCTGCCCTCTGGCACTGGGAAGCCATTCCCTGTGTCCTGTCCCTCCATCCCTTGTCCCCAGTCCCTCTCCAGCTCTCCTGGAGTCCCTTCAGGCCCTGCCAGGGGCTCTCAGGTGTCCCTGGAGCCTTCTCTTCTCCAGGTGACCCCCCAGCTCTCCCAGCCTTTCCCACCGCAGAAGGGCAGTCCAGCTCCTCCATTCCCAGGGGATGGAAACTGGGCAGCGGCTGGAGCTGCCCCCGTGCCCGGATACCCAGCTGTGCTGCTCCTGTCCCGCTGGCTGCGGGGACAGCCCCTGTCCCTGTCCCTGTCTCTGCCCCTGCCCGGGGGTGCGGGAGGCGCTTCGGGTCCCCAGCGCTGCCGTGTCCGCCTCCTCTGCGGGGTTCGGCAGGAGCGGAGCCAGCGCAGCATCCCCTCGGGATGGGCTTCTCTTCGGGATGGGCTTCCCTTCGGGATGGGCTTCCCCTCGGGATGGGCTTCCCCGCGGGTTGGGCTTCCCTTCGGGATGGGCTTCCCCTCGAGAAGGGCTGCCCCTCGGAATGGGCATCCCCGCTCTGCTCTCAGGGAAAGCCAAGCGGCTCCCTCTGTGCCATTCCCGGCCCTGGCGGCTGCAGCGGGGCCGGGCGGGCGCTGGGGGTCACTGTGCGACAAGGCACGGACGGGACCGGGGGCTGAGCCCCCGAACCTCCGAGAGACTCCGCCCGAGGGAGATCCCAGAATCTCTGGGGTTGGCAAAGCCCTGCCAGCCCCTGGAGCCCACCCTGTGCCCGATGCCCACCTTGGCAAAGCCCTGCCAGCCCCTGGAGCCCACCCTGTGCCCGATGCCCACCTTGGAAAAGTCTTCCCAGCCCCTGGAGCCCACCCTGTGCCCGATGCCCACCTTGGCAAAGCCCTGCCAGCCCCTGGAGCCCACCCTGTGCCCGATGCCCACCTTGGCAAAGCCCTGTCAGCCCCTGGAGCCCACCCTGTGCCCGATGCCCACCTTGGCAAAGCCCTGTCAGCCCCTGGAGCCCACCCTGTGCCCGATGCCCACCTTGTCCCCCAGCCCAGAGCTCTGAGTGCCACGGCCAGTCCTTCCTTGGGCACCTCCAGGGCTGGGCACTCCAACCCTCCCTGGGCAGCCCCTGCCAGGGCCTGCCCACCCTTTCCAGGAGGAAATTCCTGCTGCTGTGTGTTCAGCAAATACAACCAACACCACACTGACTCACCAGTTCTCCCTTGAGCCCATGGGCACGATGGTGGATATGCCTGTCTGGGAATCATGGAATGATTTAGGTTGGAAAAGCTTCTAAGATCTTGGAGTTAACCCAGCCAAGGCCACCACTGACCATGTCCCCAAAAGTGCCACATCCACAGGGCTTTTAAGAGACTCCAGGGATGGGGACCCCACCCTGCCCTGGGCAGGGGAAATTTTCCATGGGGAAATTTTCCCTAATTTCCAACCTAAACCTCCCCTGGTGCAGCTTGAGGCCATTTCTTCTTGTCCTGTGCCTTGTTCCCTGGGACATGGGATGTCACCACCCTCTCAAGGGTGACAGTGGCCAAGAGGCTCCTCAGCAGCCCAGACACCTCCCACCATTCCAGGGTGCTCCAACCCCGTCCAGCCTGGCCTTGGGCACTGCCAGGGATGGGGCAGCCACAGCTGCTCTGGGCACCCTGTGCCAGTTGCCTCCACTCCATTCAAGCTTCTGTTCCACCCTCCAGCTCTGGAAATCCCAGGGAACATTTGGAGACGTGCTGGTGCATACACAAGGCGTGTGCTGAGTTTTCTCTGCCTTCCTGTTTATTTGAAACCCTAAATGAAAAAGTACTTTACTTACTTGTGCAGATTAATTTGGAGAGCTGAAGATAATCACACTTTTTAAATTTCTCAGGAACCTCCCAAAGGGTTTGTGGGTGATTCAGATTAAACTAATTGAGCTCAGGCTGATGCCCAACTAGAAACAAACACAGGCATTGCTTTTTCTTCCAAGTGCAGGGAGGAGGCTGTGAAAATAATAAAAGCAGTGAGGGATGGGGGAAGCCCAGGAGAGGGGAGCTCTGAGGCTGGATGTGACCAGAGAGGGGAGCTCTGCAGGCTGGATGTGTCCAGAGAGGGGAGCTCTGAGGCTGGATGTGTCCAGAGAGGGGAGCTCTGAGGCTGGATGTGTCCAGAGAGGGGAGCTCTGCAGGCTGGATGTGACCAGAGAGGGGAGCTCTGCAGGCTGGATGTGTCCAGAGAGGGGAGCTCGGAGGCTGGATGTGTCCAGAGAGGGGAGCTCTGAGGATGGATGTGTCCAGAGAGGGGAGCTCTGAGGATGGATGTGTCCAGAGAGGGGAGCTCTGAGGATGGATGTGTCCAGACCCAGGAGAGGGGAGCTCTGCAGGCTGGATGTGTCCAGAGAGGGGAGCTCTGAGGCTGGATGTGTCCAGACCCAGAGAGGGGAGCTCGGAGGCTGGATGTGTCCAGAGAGGGGAGCTCTGAGGCTGGATGTGTCCAGAGAGGGGAGCTCGGAGGCTGGATGTGTCCAGAGAGGGGAGCTCTGAGGATGGATGTGTCCAGAGAGGGGAGCTCTGAGGATGGATGTGTCCAGAGAGGGGAGCTCTGAGGCTGGATGTGTCCAGACCCAAGAGAGGGGAGCTCTGAGGCTGGATGTGTCCAGAGAGGGGAGCTCTGAGGCTGGATGTGTCCAGACCCAGGAGAGGGGAGCTCGGAGGCTGGATGTGTCCAGAGAGGGAAGCTCTGAGGCTGGATGTGTCCAGACCCAGGAGAGGGGAGCTCTGAGGCTGGATGTGTCCAGAGAGGGGAGCTCTGCAGGCTGGATGTGTCCAGACCCAGGAGAGGGGAGCTCTGCAGGCTGGATGTGTCCAGAGAGGGGAGCTCTGAGGCTGGATGTGTCCAGACCCAAGAGAGGGGAGCTCTGAGGCTGGATGTGTCCAGAGAGGGGAGCTCTGAGGCTGGATGTGTCCAGACCCAGAAGACGGGAGCTCTGAGGCTGGATGTGTCCAGAGAGGGGAGCTCTGAGGCTGGATGTGTCCAGACCCAGGGGATGGATGTGGATCCTCCTCACGGCCAGGGTGGGAATGGGAAGGAGGGAGGGCTGAAAGGGGAGCAGGATGGTCCCTGTGGGGTCTGGTCCCTGTGGTGCCTCATCTGGGCCTCTGGGAGAGGGCACAAAACATCCTTCCTGCCCAAAAATCTTCCTGTGGCCATCCCATGCCTGGGGGTGCCAGGAAGGCAAACACAGGGCACAGGAGGGGCCGAGGGCACCCCAGTGTGGGCACTGGGAGGGCACCAGTTTACTTGTGCCAGTGTAGACCTGACTCTCCACATGCCAGGAAGGTGGGATAGCCCCACAAGGTGGTCCTGCTGAGGCCCTGGAGCCCTTGGCAGGACCCCCACCCTGTGCCCACCTGGGCTGGGTGTCTGAGGATATTCCCATTGGCTCAGACATGGAACACTTTGTGCTTCCACATCAGCCTGGGGAGGGGGCAGACATTGCAGCAGAGGAAGAAGGTTGGCAGGAGTGTCCCCTGATCAGCAGGAATCTCTAAACACTCGTCCTGCCTTTGCCAGGATGAATCCACCCTGGAAGTGAACAAGGACAGGCTGGGGCAGGTTGGTCTATTGAGAGGTTTCATTTATTGCTCAAAACCGGATTTTTCCAAATCCATCCAACAATGTGGGTGAGCAGCTCCTCAGGTGAGTGGGGAAGGTTCAGATGCTCCATCCCTGTCACCGTGGCCATCCCATGCCCTCAGGGGGCCTGGCACTGCCTCCCTGAAGAGCCAGAGATGCTGATGGGCAGGGAGAGGTGCTGGTGCCCACTCTGGCTCTGGCAGGATCAGCCCCACAACCCCCCCCCTTGACAGTCCTGCACAGGGACCCCCAAATACCGACCCCACGTGGGTATTTGGAGCCAGCAAAGTCTGATTTCTGTGTTGTCCCTAAAAAGCTGCCAGGATGATGCAGAGGTGAAGAGCCCACAGTCAATGCCAGGCGGTGCCCAGCTTTGTGCCTCTGTGTCCCTCTCTGCCTTCCCGAGGCTCCTCCCTGCCCGGGGATGGCACTTTGTCTGCGCTGGGTGAAAACCAGCCGGGGGAAATCCAGCCCTGCCGCTTTAATTCCCAGTGCCAGCCGCCCTGGCACGGCGTCATCCCGAATTCCCAGCGGCGGGAGGAGAGACAGGGCGAGAAACGGGGCGGGGGAAGCGTTGTGATATTCCCTGGAGATGGTGTAAGATGAGCTGTGACACGGCGGGAATTGGGACACGCGGAGCCAGCGCGGGAATTTGGGACACGCGGAGCCAGTGCGGGAACTGGGACACGTGGAGGCAGCGCGGGAATTTGGGACACGTGGAGGCAACGCAGGAATTTGGGACACGTGGAGCCAGCGCGGGAATTTGGGACACGCGGAGCCAGTGCGGGAACTGGGGCACGTGGAGGCAACGCAGGAATTTGGGACACGTGGAGGCAGCGCGGGAATTTGGGACAAGTGGAGCCAGCGCGGGAATTTGGGACACGCGGAGCCAGCGCGGGAATTTGGGACACGCGGAGCCAGCGCGGGAATTTGGGACACGCGGAGCCAGCGCGGGAATTTGGGACACGTGGAGGCAACGCAGGAATTTGGGACACGTGGAGGCAACGCGGGAATTTGGGACACGCGGAGCCAGCGCAGGCTCTCCTCGTGCCAACACAGCACGGATTGGGGAGCGCTCAGGGCTGGTGTGGCAGCGCTGGGATGGGACAGGAGCACTTCCTATGGATCCGATGGTGCCAGGGCAGTGCCAGGAGTTGGGGGGCACTGGGGAGAGGGCTGGGATGGGGCAGGAGCACTTCCTGCAGCTCCGGTGGTGCCAGGGCAGTGCCAGGAGTTGGGGGGCACTGGGGAGAGGGCTGGTATGGGGCAGGAGCACTTCCCGCAGCTCCGGTGGTGCCAGGGAAGTGCCAGGAGTTGGGGGGCACTGGGGACAGGGCTGGGATGGGGCAGGAGCACTTCCTATGGATCCGATGGTGCCAGGGCAGTGCCAGGAGTTGGGGGGCACTGGGGAGAGGGCTGGGATGGGGCAGGAGCACTTCCTGCAGCTCCGGTGGTGCCAGGGCAGTGCCAGTAGTTGGGGGGCACTGGGGAGAGGGCTGGGATAGGGCAGGAGCACTTCCTATGGATCCGATGGTGCCAGGGCAGTGCCAGGAGTTGGGGGACACTGGGGAGAGGGCTGGGATGGGGCAGGAGCACTTCCTGAGGCTCCGGTGGTGCCAGGGCAGTGCCAGGAGTTGGGGGGCACTGGGGACAGGGCTGGGATGGGGCAGGAGCACTTCCTATGGATCCGATGGTGCCAGGGCAGTGCCAGGAGTTGGGGGGCACTGGGGAGAGGGCTGGGATGGGGCAGGAGCACTTCCTATGAATCCGATGGTGCCAGGGAAGTGCCAGGAGTTGGGGGGCACTGGGGACAGGGCTGGGATGGGGCAGGAGCACTTCCTATGGATCCGATGGTGCCAGGGAAGTGCCAGGAGTTGGGGGGCACTGGGAAGTAGAGGCATGGGGAGCAGAGGGGGCTGAGCCCGGTGTGCCCCACACCCTGGGCACCGTTGGGAGTGAGCAGGGGGGGCTGCACCCCTGGCACAACCCTGGGGCACTGCCATGCCCTGGGATGGGGGAGGAATGGAACAGAATTCCCTTGGGAATGTTGGGCACTGCCATGTTGGGCACTGCCATGCCCTGGGATGGGCTGAGGAATGGCACAGGATTCCCTCAGGGATGTTGGGCACTGCCATGTTGGGCACTTCCATGCCCTGGGATGGGGGAGGAATGGAACAGGATTCCCTTGGGAATGTTGGGCACTGCCATGTTGGGCACTGCCATGCCCTGGGATGGGCTGAGGAATGGCACAGGATTCCCTCAGGGATGTTGGGCACTGCCATGTTGGGCACTGCCATGTTGGGCACTGCCATGCCCTGGGATGGGCTGAGGAATGGCACAGGATTCCCTCAGGGATGTTGGGCACTGCCATGTTGGGCACTGCCATGTTGGGCACTGCCATGCCCTGGGATGGGCTGAGGAATGGCACAGGATTCCCTCAGGGATGTTGGGCACTGCCATGTTGGGCACTGCCATGTTGGGCACTGCCATGCCCTGGGATGGGGGAGGAGTGGCACAGGATTCCCTCGGGAATGTTCGGGAAGGAACCCGAGGATGGGGATCTGATCTGGGGAGTGGCAGCAGCAGGAGGGGCACAGGGGCACAGGGGGGCACAAAGGGGGGTGGGTGTGCCCAGGGCACGGCCAAGGCTGGGCGAGGGGCTGCCAGGGCTGTGCTGAGGGGGCAGAATCCGGGTTATTGATCACCCCCGGGGGGCAGAATCCGGGTTATTGATCACCCCCCAGGGACACAATCCGGGTTATTGATCACCCCCCAGGGCCAGAATCCGGGTTATTGATCACCCCAAGGGGACAGAATCCGGGTTATTGATCACCCCCCAGGGACACAATCCGGGTTATTGATCACCCCCAGGGATAAAATCCGGGTTATTGATCACCCCCCAGGGACACAATCCGGGTTATTGATCACCCCACAGGGACAGAATCCGGGTTATTGATCACCCCAAGGGGACAGAATCCGGGTTATTGATCACCCCACAGGGACACAATCCGGGTTATTGATCACCCCTGAGGGACAGAATCCGGGTTATTGATCACCCCCCAGGGACAGAATCTGGGTTATTGATCACCCCCCAGGGACACAATCCAGGTTATTGATCACCCCACAGGGACAGAATCCGGGTTATTGATCACCCCCCAGGGACACAATCCGGGTTATTGATCACCCCCCAGGGCCAGAATCCGGGTTATTGATCACCCCCCAGGGATAAAATCCGGGTTATTGATCACCCCAAGGGGACAGAATCCGGGTTATTGATCACCCCCCAGGGACACAATCCGGGTTATTGATCACCCCTGAGGGACAGAATCCGGGTTATTGATCACCCCCCAGGGACACAATCCGGGTTATTGATCACCCCAAGGGACAGAATCTGGGTTATTGATCACCCCTGAGGGACAGAATCCGGGTTATTGATCACCCCTGAGGGACAGAATCCGGGTTATTGATCACCCCTGAGGGACAGAATCCGGGTTATTGATCACCCCCTAGGGATAAAATCCGGGTTATTGATCACCCCACAGGGACACAATCCGGGTTATTGATCACCCCAAGGGACAGAATCTGGGTTATTGATCACCCCCCTCCTGGCATGAGAGGGGAGTGTTTCCTCCAGACAAGCACCTTTGATGGGCATCTGATGACAGAAAATTTTGTTTATTCTGCAGGAGAAACAGAAATAAATAAACTTAGATGAGGAACACTATTTTTAATTACTTTTTAATTATTAAATTTAATAAACATTCCAGTTTTTAATCAGTAAAACTGAAAGAGCCTCATTCAACTGAGAACTTGATGAAAGGTGGAAATTTTGGAGAGGGTGAAAGATTGTGCTTAGAAAACAGAAGAGTTTTCCTCTTGCTTCAAAAATATTAAAGCCCAAAAGAAAACTTCCATCAGCACTTCCAGAGACCCCAGAGATGCTCCAGGGCTGGATCCCTCTGCTCTGGAGCCAGGCTGGGAGAGCTGGGGGGTCACCTGGAGAAGAGAAGGCTCCAGGGACACCTGAGAGCCCCTGGCAGGGCCTGAAGGGGCTCCAGGAGAGCTGGAGAGGGACTGGGGACAAGGGATGGAGGGACAGGACACAGGGAATGGCTTCCCAGTGCCAGAGGGCAGGGCTGGGTGGGATATTGGGAAGGAATTGGTGTCTGGGAGGGTGGGCAGGCCCTGGCACAGGTGCCCAGAGAAGCTGTGGCTGAGCTGAACTGTGAGTGTTGTGATGAGCAGAGAATTCCAGGGAATGGCAGCAGAGCCCTGGGAGGGTTTGGGGTGTTTTCCAACAACCCCCAGGAGAATTCACAGCATTAAACTTGTAAAATGTTCTTGGGCTGGAATGAAACAGGATTTCCCTTCCAGGTAAGAAGGAGTTTGAACACGATGTTTTCATGTGAGAGGAAGATCAAACAAATCCCCCCAGATCTCCTGGCATTATTTTGCTGCTGGTTTTCAAACGATGCATCGGGCGGGGGGAGGTGGGAGAGGGCAGGGAGGGCATCGACTCATCCCACACGTGCCTGGCTGGGATGGTGGGAAGGGGAGCAGGGCAGGGGCTCTCCCTCCTCCCCAGGGGCTCCTTGGCATTTTGGCAGCTCCAAGCCCAGCCAATGGTCTGTGTGGCAGGGGAGGGGTCCTGGGGGAGCCCCCCTGCCCCTCTTTGCTCACTGCTGAGCCCGTCTCGGGGTTAAAGCCACTTGGACAAAAGGATCTGAGGCTCCGAAGGGACCCCACGTGTATCCCTGTGACATTTGACACGCTAATCCTATGGAAATAGATTAATTACAAATGCTATTTCTGTAGGCTTAACTTCCCATCAGAAGGTCATTGCTGAGGGATAAAAGCTGGCGAGATTGTGCTGAATAATAATGAAACCGCGGGATTCCTGCAGAGCCGGCAGCGGGAAGGGCTGGGAAGCGGGACGGGATCCTGCCCTGGAATAATAATGAAACCGCGGGATTCCTGCAGAGCCGGCAGCGGGACGGGATCCTGCCCTGGGGCTGCCCGGACTGGGGGCAGTGCCAGGGCCCTGCCCGACGGGATCGGCTCCCACCGGGAATGCCGCAGGGTCAGGGAATATCTGCATTTCCAAGCGAACCAAGGACCAGTTTGCAGGTGGAGCTTCTGAGATAAGAATGGAATCTCTTTGGGGACCTTGGGCCCACAGAGGAGCTGGAAATGGAGCTGCAGAAACTCCTTGGAGTGACATCAATAGAGCTCTTTTATAAAGTTAAAATAAATTGCATAAAGACTGTTTAGATCCAGCAATTTTTGGGAAATTTGTATTACTTACTAATTAGCCAGAGCTGTGTGATGTTGGATGGTTTGCAGGGGGTGTGTGGGTTTGCAGGGTGTGTGTAACTGTGTGAGAAAGTAGCTCTGAATCCAGTCCCTCCTGAAACTTGGATATCCTTGTGCAAGTTTAGTTTAAATATTGTTAATGTAACACACTTGCACCCCCTTTTCCCTTTTTCCTTCTTCTGCTCCTCTTCCCTTCTCTCCACAACTCCCCAGTAAATGCAACCCATGGCAAAGAGGACTCAGAAATAAAATAACAAAAAGAAAACCCCATAAAATGAGCTGCATCAAGTGATTTTTGTACCACAGGGGTTGCAGTCCCTGAAAGCCCCTGAAGGCTCAACTGAGAGCTGTGTCTGGGGAGATCGGGTGTCCTGAGGGACACCCGAGCCCCCCGGAGGGGAGCGGGAAAGGTGGGCCGGGAACTTATCCAGGGGGCACCATGGGCTGGGTCCTCCTTCCCACCGGAATCACCGCCCGGGATGTGGGATGTGGGAGGTGGGATGCGGGGGCGGAATGTGGGATAAGGGGGCGGGATGTGGATGCAGGATGAGGGGGGCGGGATGTGGATGCAGAATGAGAGGGGCGGGATGTGGATGCAGAATGAGAGGGGCGGGATGTGGATGCGGGATGAGAGGGGCGGGATGTGGATGCGGGATGAGAGGGGCGGGATGTGGATGCGGGATGAGGGGGGCGCGATGTGGATGCGGGATGAGGGGGGCGGGATGTGGATGCGGGATGAGAGGGGCGGGATGTGGATGCGGGATGAGGGGGGCGCGATGTGGATGCGGGATGAGGGAGGCGGGATGTGGATGCGGGATGAGGGGGGCGGGATGTGGATGCGGGATGAGGGGGACGGGATGTGGATGCGGGATGAGGGGGGCGCGATGTGGATGCGGGATGAGGGAGGCGGGATGTGGATGCGGGATGAGGGGGGCGGGATGTGGATGCGGGATGAGGGGGGCGCGATGTGGATGCGGGATGAGGGGGACGGGATGTGGATGCGGGATGAGGGGGGCGCGATGTGGATGCGGGATGAGGGGGGCGGGATGTGGATGTGGGATAAGGGGGCGGGATGTGGATGCGGGATGAGAGGGGCGGAATGTGGATGCGGGATGAGAGGGGCGGGATGTGGATGCGGGATGAGAGGGGCGGGATGTGGATGCGGGATGAGGGGAGCGGGATGTGGATGCGGGATGAGAGGGGCGGGATGTGGATGCGGGATGAGAGGGGCGGGATGTGGATGCGGGATGAGGGGGGCGCGATGTGGATGCGGGATGAGGGGGGCGGGATGTGGATGCGGGATGAGGGGGGCGCGATGTGGATGCGGGATGAGGGGGACGGGATGTGGATGCAGAATGAGGGGAGCGGGATGTGGATGCGGGGGCGGGCAGGAGGTGGGCAAAGGCAGCGGTGCTTTCCAGCCGGATCTGAGGCCAGCCCCGTTCAGTAACGGCTTTCGCCTTGCGCTTCCCTTCTCCCTCCCTTTCCCGCTCCATCCCAAGGGTGACCCCGCCAGGCGGGCGCGGTGTTGGCTCTGCCGCCGGAGCACACCGCGGAATTTGCTTTGAGTCACTTCCACGGGAGTTCATGCGGGGTCTGCGCAGTGGCAGCGCCTTCCCGTGGGCAGTGCCAGACGTGGGCACGCGGCGGGGCAGGGATGGGCAGGGATGGGCAGGGAATGGGCACGGGGGAGGGCAGGGATGGGAAGGCGGGGAGGGCAGGGATGGGCAGGCGAGGCAGGGATGGGCACACAGGATGGGCTCGGCACAGCCCTGCAGGCGGTGGCACAGCCCTGCAGGCGGTGGCACAGCCCTGCGGATGGTGGCACAGCCCTGCAGGCGGTGGCACAGCCCTGCGGGTGGTGGCACAGCCCTGCAGGCGGTGGCACAGCCCTGCAGGTGGTGGCAGAGCCCTGCAGGTGGTGGCACAGCCCTGCAGGTGGTGGCACAGCCCTACAGGTGGTGGCAGAGCCCTGCAGGTGGTGGCACAGCCCTACAGGTGGTGGCAGAGCCCTGCAGGTGATGGCAGAGACCTGCAGGCGGTGGCACAGCCCTGCGGGTGGTGGCACAGCCCTACAGGTGGTGGCAGAGCCCTGCAGGCGCTGGCACAGCCCTGCAGGTGGTGGCAGAGCCCTGCGGGTGGTGGCACAGCCCTGCAGGCGGTGGCACAGCCCTGCAGATGGTGACAGAGCCCTGCGGGTGGTGGCACAGCCCTGCAGGTGGTGGCACAGCCCTGCAGGTGGTGACAGAGCTCCGCGCAGCAGCAGCGCCGGGCTGGGATCGCAGCGCTCCCGAAGGAGCCTCTGGAACGGCTTTCCAGGCGGGCAAAGGTGCCCTTGATCGTTCATCCCCAGAGCGTGTGAGCGGCCGCGGGGCAGCCCCGAGGGGGGACGGGGCGGGATCCGTGGTGTGGATGGATGGAGGGATGGATGGGGGGATGGATGGATGGTGGAGGGATGGGGGATGGATGAATGGAGGGATGGATGGAGGGATGGATGGATGGATGGATGGAGGGATGGATGGATGGAGGGATGGATGGAGGGATGGAGGGATGGATGGAGGGATGGATGGAGGGATGGATGGATGGATGGATGGATGGATGGATGGATGGATGGATGGATGGAAGGAGGGATGGATGGAGGGTTGGAGGGATGGATGGATGGATGGATGGATGGATGGATGGATGGATGGATGGATGGAGGGATGGAGGGATGGATGGATGGATGGAAGGAGGGATGGATGGAGGGTTGGAGGGATGGATGGATGGATGGATGGATGGATGGATGGATGGATGGATGGAGGGATGGAGGGATGGATGGATGGATGGAAGGAGGGATGGATGGAGGGTTGGAGGGATGGATGGATGGATGGATGGATGGATGGATGGATGGATGGATGGAAGGAGGGATGGATGGAGGGATGGATGGAGTGGCACCGAGGAAGGAGGTATGTGGAGTGGCCTCAGGACTGGCAGAGCTGGGCTGAGGGAGCAGGTCCTGGTCTGGGCCGGGGTTGGTGGCTCTGGATTTACGGGAGGGGCCTCTCGGGGTTGTCAGTGGCCGCAGATTTGGCTGCACAGCCGAGCACCGCCAGCATTTCCCACCACAACAAGCACCGGGAGAGCCAAAGGCATCCCAGGAGCACGTGGCTCTCTGGCTGCTCAAACAGCCTCGGGGAGGGGTGGTCGGAGATCGATGCCCGGGGCTGGCACGGAGCCGCTCGGAGCGGGACCCCTGGGGCGGGGCTGGGGGTCCCAGCACTGGGTCCCTCCTCCCCCTCGCCGGGGCACCCATGGGAGCTGGGCTGTGTCCGGGGCTGGAGGGGTGTCCGTGCCCATCAGGAGTGGGGGATTGGCTCCTATTTCATTGGCAGAGCCTGGGCTTGTCCTTACAGCACAAAAATGAGGGCGCTGGAAGAGGATCTCATTTGGCAGGAAGGATGTTATTAGTTTGAAAGAAGGTTCTAACAAGAGCAGGAAAAATAACCCCTGCCAGTGTAATAATTACAGATCCTCCAGTTCCCTCCATTGGAACGTTTTAATGACTTTTAAAGCAGAATCACTTAGTTGGTTTTTTCTTTTTTTTTTCCTTTCCAGAACATCTGAAAACCAAAAAGATCTTTTCCTCCTGTGTTTCCTTAAAAAGTAACCCTGGAAAACACGAACTGAAATGTAGAAATAATGTTCCTGGAATAGTGAGAAGTGAGACAGAAATGAAGGGATTTGAGGGCTGTGCTCACCTCACCCATCATGGGCTGGAAAGTCCTTTCCAGAAGGGAATTTTCCCATATCCCACCTGCCCCTGCCCTGGCCCAGCTTGGAGCTGTTCCCTCTCCTCCTGTCCCAGTGCCCTGGGAGAAAATCCTGCCCCCCGGGCTCTGCCCCAGGAGCTGATCCTGCCCCGCCAGGAGCAGGTCCTGCCCCCCCAGGGACAGGTCCTGCCCTCCCCAGGCTCTCCCTCAGGAGCTGATCCTACCCCCCCAGGAGCAGATCCTGCCCCCCCCCAGGAGCTGATCCTGCCCCCCAGGCTCTCCCCCAGGAGCTGATCCTGCCCCCCCAGGCTCTCCCCCAGGAGCTGATCCTGCCCCCCCAGGAGCAGATCCTGCCCCCCCAGGCTCTCCCCCAGGAGCTGATCCTGCCCCCCCATGCTCTCCCCCAGGAGCTGATCCTGCCCCCCCGGGCTCTCCCCCAGGAGCTGATCCTGCCCCCCCCAGGCTCTCCCCCTGGAGCTGATCCTGCCCCCCCCAGGAGCTGATCCTGCCCCCCCAGGCTCTCCCCCAGGAGCTGATCCTGCCCCCCCCAGACTCTCCCCCAGAAGCTGATCCTGCCCCCCCCAGAAGCAGATCCTGCCCCCCCCAGGAGCAGATCCTGCCCCCCCAGGAGCAGATCCTCCCCCTCCAGGGTCTCCCCCAGGAGCAGATCCTGCCCCCCTTGGAGCAGATCCTGCCCCCCGGGCTCTCCCCTCCTGGCAGGGAGCTGTAAGTCATTGTAGTTATGCTCGGGATGGACCTTTCAGAACAAGGGATGACAACGAAGAGTCACAGAAAGGGCTCCAAACCCGCCCCGTTTGCAGCGCCCAGGGCTGGGACGTTCCCTCTCCCGACACTCCACACCCTCCTTTGGGAACACTGGCTCCTGCTGCCCTTCTCCAGGAATGCCCTGGGCAGGAATGCCCCAGCAGGTGCTGCCTGGGAGGTGCCAGGGCAGCCAATGAGACTGACTTGCTGCTGGATTAGGATTTGACGGCAAACAAATTGGCTCCTTCATCGCCGTTCGGCGGGAGCCGCGTTTACAACATCATGTTTATTAATCAACTCGGTGTCTCCACGATGTGATTACAAACCCCCTGCTTGGGATTCAGCTCGTGCAGCAGCGTTTGACATTCTCAGAGCAGAGGCACCGTTAAGGATTGTGCATTTCAGGAGGCAAGGTTTGGGTGGGAAACCCTTGGGAGAGTCCCTTGGGCTCTGGCTGAGACTGTGGGTCCCTCAGGTCCAAACTGCTGCCCTGGGGTCGCCCCTCCAGGGGGCTGAGGCGTTTTCCTCAACTCATATCAGGGCTGTCACCCCACCCGTGGGCAGGGGCAGGTGCCAAGCACAGCCCTGACTTCCCCCAGGGGGCTGATGATTCCATTCCACTCCTGCTGCCTCTGGATCTGCGTGTCCTGGGACCTGCCACTGGTGGGGGCAACACAGGAAACCTTCCAAGCAAGGCAGAGAATGGGCACCTTCACTGCCAGAGCACCTGGGGGAGAACTGGGGGTGTCCCTGGAGCCACCAAAGTGGGGAGGGGAGAGCTGGGGGTGTCCCTGGAGCCACCAAAGTGGGGGGGGGAGAGCTGGGGGTGTCCCTGGAGCCACCAAAGTGGGGGGGGGAGAGCTGGGGATGTCCCTGGAGCCACCAAGGGGGGAGGGAGGAGAGCTGGGGGTGTCCCTGGAGCCACCGAGGTGTGAGCAGAGCTGGGGATGTCCCTGGAGCCACCGACAGGGCAGGGGGGTTGGAGGCAGCACCCAGAGGTCCCAGCAGGTGACACAGTCCTGGCCTGGGTCATGGAATGGATGCACATCAGCACCAGCTCCAGCTCCACTCTGCAGCCTTTCCCTGCTTGTGTGATGAGGTGGAGAATCATAAAATCCCAGACTGGTTTGCGTTGGAAGGACCTCAGAGCCCACCCAGTGCCCCCCCTGCCATGGCAGGGACACCTCCCACCAGCCCAGGCTGCTCCAAGCCCTGTCCAGCCTGGCCTGGGACACTCCCAGGGCTGGGGCAGCCACAGCTTCTCTGGGCACCTGTGCCAGGGCCTGCCCACCCTCCCAGACACCAATTCCTTCCCAATATCCCACCTAAATATCTTTCAAATTAAACCCACCCTCCCTGTCCTGTCCCTGCCTGTCCTTCAAAAATTCCCTTTCCAGCCACGGGAAGATCCTCTCATGACTTCCCCAAATCCCCACAAACCTTTGATTCCTGAACACAAAGAGCTGCCCAGACATCAAACTCAACAGACAGAGTGGATTTTCCCCAATGTTCTACAGACTCCCCCCAGAACAGACAGAGCCAGTGACACTGATTACTTCTTACATCATTAATATTTAACAGCTTGCCACAATAAAATATTTAAACTCAAATATATTGATTTTTAGCACGTTAATACAGTTGCAGCACAAACAGGATTAGCAGGGGCTCATGTGCAGAACTTTAATTAAATCCATAAACCAACTTTTTAATAAGCTCACACACGAAACTCAATTTTAAAGCAGTGCTTTAATCCAGGCCAAGTGGGGTGGGAGACTCTGCAGGACCAGGGAAATCCTGTCTGGCCTGAGCACTTCCCAGTCCTCCTGCTGGGCATTCCTGCCTGCCCAGAGCTGGGCTGGCATCTCAACCTGCTCCACACGGGCACCTGGACGTGGCCTGGAGAAAGAAATAACAGTTTTATCAAGGACTAGTAAGAGTTTGGGCTGAGGGTCTGTGTGTTCTGCCTTGGGGGCAATAAAGTCCCCTCTGATCCCTTCACAAGGGCTGATCAAAGGAAGAGAGGGGATTTTTCTCAGTATTTTATGCTGTCAGTTGTGCTGGACATCCCTGCAGGCCCTGAACCCTCCTGGGACTGTGTCCTGCTGCCAGGGGGGCTCTGGCACCCACAGCACCCCAGCTGGGTGGGCTGGAGGGAACAGAACCATGGAATGGTTTGGGTTGGAAGGACCTCAGAGCCCCCCCAGTGCCAGCCCTGCCATGGGCAGGGACACCTCCCACCAGCCCAGGCTGCTCCAAGCCCTGTCCAACCTGGCCTGGGACACTCCCAGGGATGGGGCAGCCACAGCTTCTCTGGGCACCTGTGCCAGGGCCTGCCCACCCTCCCAGACACCAATTCCTTCCCAATATCCCACCCAGCCCTGCCCTCTGGCACTGGGAAGCCATTCCCTGTGTCCTGTCCCTCCATCCCTTGTCCCCAGTCCCTCTCCAGCTCTCCTGGAGCCCCTTCAGGCCCTGCCAGGGGCTCTCAGGTGTCCCTGGACCCTTCTCTGCTCCAGGTGACCCCCCAGCTCTCCCAGTCTGGCTCCAGAGGGGCTCCAGCCCTGGAGCAGCTCCGTGGTCTCTCTGGACTCTCCAGCAGCTCCACGTCCTTGTGCTGTTGTTCCCAGGGCTGGGGCAGCTCCAGGGGGGTCTCACCTGAGGGGCAGAGGGGCAGAACCCCCTCACTGTGCCCACTCTGGGGACCAGCCCAGGGCACGGGGTTCTCGATGCCCACACACATGGACACCCCTGACACACCAAAATAACAGTGAGAGCAGCAGGGCAGGAAAGCAGAACAACATCAGCCTGTTCCCATCCATTTCCTCCCTGTTCCTCCTCCAGAACTCTGGGCAGTGTTTGCAGTGCCAGTCTCTGCCTCCCCGGAGGCTCCCTGGGTAACTGGCCTGATTGGCACAAGCTTTGAGGCTGATTGCAGCCTGTTGAGGGGTTTGTGCTGCTGCTTTGGATCCTGCAGGAAGGGCAGGTGGAAACAGCAGTGGTTGCACCCCATGGGCCAGGCTGGGATGTGGGTGGGGGTGCCAGGTTGGCAGCTGGGCCAGGGGGAGGTGGGTCTGCCCTGCAGGGGGTGGCATTAGGGGGTCTCTGAGGTCCCTTCCAGCCCGAGCCATTCCTTGGTCTGTTTGGGGATCTCTGAGGTCCCTTCCAGCCCAAGCCATTCCATGGCTCTCTTTGGGGGTCTCTGAGGGTCCTTCCAGCCCAAGCCATTCCATGGTTCTCTTTGGGGTTCTCTGAGGGCCCTTCCAGCCCAAGCCATTCCATGGTTCTCTTTGGGGTTCTCTGAGGTCCCTTCCAGCCCAAGCCATTCCATGGTCTGTTTGGGGATCTCCGAGGTCCCTTCCAGCCCAAGACATTCCATGGTTCTCTTTGGGGATCTCTGAGGGCCCTTCCAGCCCAAGCCATTCCATGGCTCTGTTTGCCTGAAGGGAAAACCAGCCACAGGAAATAATTAACTTGTGCTGCTGGAGGAGCCTGATTGAGAGAGAGGAACCATCGTGGGCTCTGACAGAGACTCAACAAGGACTCTTTTGGCTCAGACTTGTTGAGAGCAGAATTGATTGGGTAAAATGAAGGCCCAGCAGCTCCTCCCTGGCTTGGTCTGTGCCCCCCACAGACACTCGTGGTTTGGGGGTCCCACTGTGTGGGTGGGAGGGAGGGCACTGCCCACTGAGCCCCCCGTGCCAGGGCTGAGGGGATGCTCTGCCCCACGTGGGTCTCAGCCCTGCAGGACTGAGATTTAATAGTCAGTCACTGGTTTGGGCTTCTGTTCTGTGGGTTTATTCCCCCCAGAATATTCATAAGAGGAGGCAAAAATATGATTTGTGTCAATGATTATAATCTTATATAATCAATACATGCATATTTATACAGCTCTGGTTGTGCAGTTCTGCTGTGCCTTTGCAGAAGATTCCAGCTGGTCCCTCTGCCCACCCCTCCCACGTTTCTCCTGCCTGGAGCTGCCCCTGGGAAGGGCAGTTCTGTTGGCACCTTACCTTGGGTGGCACTCCAGGCTCCCTGGCACCAGGGCTTGGGCACAGGCTGGTCCACAGCTCTGTCCTCCCCCCAGGATGTCTTGACAGCCCAGGATGAAGAGCCCAGAGCTGTCCCACTGGCCCTGCCACCCCGGGGGAGATGCCCAAATATTTCCCTGGGAGTCCCAGTTTTCTGTGGCAACACAGCAGGAGCATCTTCTGCTTGGAATTCTGCCTGGCAGCTCTTGGAGAGGAGGCACCAAGGGAGAGTCCCACAATCCCTGAGGGTGGCAAAGCTCTGCCAGTCCCTGCAGCCCACCCTGTGCCTGATGCCCACCTTGGCAAAGCCCTCCCAGCCCTTGCAGCCCACCCTGTGCCCAATGCCCACCTTGACAAAGCCCTGCCAGCCCCTGGAGCCCACCCTGTGCCCGATGCCCACCTTGGCAAAGCCCTGCCAGCCCCTGGAGCCCACCCTGTGCCCGATGCCCACCTTGGCAAAGCCCTCCCAGCCCTTGCAGCCCACCCTGTGCCCGATGCCCACCTTGGCAAAGCCCTGCCAGCCCCTGGAGCCCACCCTGTGCCTGATGCCCACCTTGGCACAGCCCTGCCCACCCCTGGAGCCCACCCTGTGCCCGATGCCCACCTTGGCAAAGCCCTGCCAGCCCCTGGAGCCCACCCTGTGCCTGATGCCCACCTTGGCACAGCCCTGCCCACCCCTGGAGCCCACCCTGTGCCCGATGCCCACCTTGGCAAAGCCCTGCCAGCCCCTGGAGCCCACCCTGTGCCCGATGCCCACCTTGGCAAAGCCCTGCCAGCCCCTGGAGCCCACCCTGTGCCCAATGCCCACCTTGACAAAGCCCTCCCAGCCCCTGGAGCCCACCCTGTGCCCGATGCCCACCTTGGCAAAGCCTTTCCAGTCCCTGGAGCCCACCCTGTGCCCGGTGCCCACCTTGGCAAAGCCCCGCCCACCCCTGGAGCCCACCCTGTGCCTGATGCCCACCTTGTCCTCCATCCCAGAGCCCTCAGTGCCACGGCCAGTCCTGCCTTGGGCACAACCCCACCCAAACAGTGAGTTTTGTGCCCAGACTTTGGCCAGTCCTGGAAAGGAGTGTCCAAAGGGCAGGTGTGACCAGAGCACTGTGGGTGCCCATGGGCACAGCTGGCATTGCAGTTTGGGCTCTGGAGGAGCTGTTTGGAAGCTGTGGCTCCAGACCTCCCCAGCCCAAGGTCCTGTTCCCCCTTCCCTGCCCTCTCCCCCCTCCTCAGCAAACAGGGCTCACTGGGAGTGTTTGTTGTTGGGTTTTCTTTTTGCCTTTGCACTTCTGCAACTTAAAAATGCTGAGCCAGTTTTGGTTCCTGCATTTCTTCCTGCCCAGCTGCTGAGTGCCCAGCCTGCTCTGCCAATTCTCCAGCTCAGGGAGAGGTTTTGCAGTGTAATTAAAGGAAACAAGGACAAGGGAGCAGCCTGAGGCAGCCCCAGGATGGAGCAGAGGGGGGGGCCGGGGCAGCCTGGACTTGGTGCCCTTCCCTTCCTGCCAGGGCTGCAGGGGCTGGGTCGGTGCCCACCGGGCTGGGCACCCTCCCCAGGAGTGATCCCAGTGGGATGAGGGTGGGAAAGGACCCAGATGGTGCCCAGATCGCTGCCCAAGGAGGCTCCCCCCAGGTGGGACTGCAAGGACTGAGTTGTGCCCACGGCTCAGGCCCCCCAGGCCCTGCCCAGGGGGTGGGATGGTTTGGGGCAGCTGCTGTCCCAGCTGGGGGTACCTGGGAGGGCATTGCCAGCCAGCCCTGTCAATGCCACTAATATCTGCCCACAGTGAACCTTAATGCCATTAGAAAAGTGATCCTGAGTGGGTTGGCATGTGCCAGGGTGCCCAGCACGGTCCTGTGGCCACCTGGGCACCTTTGGGCTCCTCTTGGCTTTGCTCAGCTTTGTGCAAGATCCAGCCCAAGGGGAGGGAAAAAGGGAAATGGAGAGAGGGACCAAAACCTCATTGCCATTGCTGATCCATCTGCTGGGAATTGCCTTTCCTGTGGGAATCCTGTTCCTTTGGCACATGAAGGGCATGGTGGTTACAGGCAGGAAAGGGGAACATCCATTCCCTGTGTTCTGTCCCTCCATCCCTTGTCCCCAGTCCCTCTCCAGTTCTCCTGGATCCCCTTCAGGCCCTGCCAGGGGCTCTCAGGTGTCCCTGGACCCTTCTCTTCTCCAGGTGACCCCCCAGCTCTCCCAGCCTGGCTCCAAAGGGGCTCCAGCCCTGGAGCAGCTCCAGGATCTCCTCTGGACTCACCAGCAGCTCCATGTCCTTGTGCTGTTGTTCCCAGAGCTGGATGCCAATTCCAAATGGGATCTCACCAGAACACTGTGTGCAAATTACTTGATTTGGGAATATACAAAATCATCTGTTTGAAAGAAAAAAAAATTAAAGAAAATTAAAGCAAAAGAACATCAACTGTGCAGAATCCCATCTTTCGACTCGCTGTGGCCAAGAGCCCCTTCTGGCTTAATGTGATCATTTACAGTCTGAAGGCTGAACTCTCATGCAATTTGATTTACATGAAGCAAGTCAGAAATAAATTTTATGAAGCTGGAGAGCTCTGAAATGTCAAACACAAATGAATTGCCTCGAAGGAAAAGTGGTCTGGGACTCGTGAGTGGTACCTGCAGGGCCTGGGGCTGCTGCAGGAGGTTCCTCCAGATGGAATCACTGCTGAGCAGGGCAAGAGCCCAGCTGGGGCTGTGGGGCTGTCAGAGCTCCTGCAGAGTCACCTGCTAAATCCAGGGGAGGGAATCTGATTATGGAGCCACTTCCAACCTGATATTGGTGGGATCAGTTTAAAGATGAGAAATTTTATCACATGGAGGGAAGAGAGAGGCTGTTTGCAGGGGATGGAGGGACAGGACACAGGGAATGGCTTCCCAGTGCCAGAGGGCAGGGCTGGGTGGGATACTGGGAAGGAATTGGTGTCTGGGAGGGTGGGCAGGCCCTGGCACAGGTGCCCAGAGAAGCTGTGGCTGCCCCATCCCTGGGAGTGTCCCAGGCCAGGTTGGACAGGGCTTGGAGCAGCCTGGGCTGGTGGGAGGTGTCCCTGCCCATGGCAGGGGTGGCACTGGGGGGGCTTTGGGGTCCCTTCCAACCCAAACCATTCCAGGATTCTGTGGAATAACCAAACCAGGGACAGGACAGAGGGAATGGCTTCCCACTGCCAGAGGGCAAGGCTGGGTGGGATATTGGGAAGGGATTGGTGTCTGGGAGGGTGGGCAGGCCCTGGCACGGTGCCCAGAGAAGCTGTGGCTGCCCCAGCCCTGGGAGTGTCCCAGGCCAGGTTGGACAGGGCTTGGAGCAGCCTGGGCTGGTGGGAGGTGTCCCTGCCATGGCAGGGGTGGCACTGGGTGATGATTCCCTGCTGATGATCCTGTGTGGCCAGCAGGGATAGAACAATCCCACTCTGGGGGAGACACAGTAAGAAGTGGAGTTTCAGCTTTAAAAGTCCAGGTTGAAGGAGCCCAGGCCAGCTTGGAATGTTTCTTCATGGACAAGATAAACTGGTTCTTCCACAGCATCCCAGAATCCCCGACTTGTTTGTGTTGGAAAGGACCTTAAACCCCATCTTGTTCTGATTCCAGAACCTTCCACTATCCCAGGTTGCTCCAAGCCCCTTCCAGTCTGCCCTGGGACACTCCCAGGGGTGGAACAATGCAGGGATGGTGGGACACCCGTGACATCCCTGCAGCTGAGAGGATTTTCCATCCTGTTGTGCCACCAGCACTGCAGTGGGTGGGTCCTGAGCAGCCTTTGGATTCAGCTTCCCTTTTTCTAATTGGAACACTCCTCCTGCTCACACTCCTCTTCAGGAGCCCTGATATTTATCTAACATATTGAAAAACCATTTTAATTTTCCGGATTTTCCCCCTTCCCTGAGAACCTGGCAGAGATAACAAAGCCATGAACGATCCTCATTCATTTCATGCATTTCTGAACATGGTGGCAACCACTGTCAGAAAATTTAATCATGTTGCTTTCATAGCATTTATTTTGCATATTCCTGCAGTGGCTCTTTGGAGCGTGGCCGTGGCAGACACGACTTGCCTGAAGTCACAGGAAAAGAGAGTCCAGCACTTCATCAGAATTTGATATTGAAGAGACCTGGAGCAATAAAAGCTGAGAATATAAAGGGGAACCATCACTGCACCTTCTAATGCACTTCATTTAAAGTTTGCCTGTGGGAAATAGGTTGCAATTGGCTGTTCCTGGTGGCATGGAGAAAGGGGAAGGGAATCCCAAAAGTATCTCAGAATCCCAGAATGGATTGGGTGGGAAGGACCTCAGAGGCCACCCAGTGCCACCCCTGCCATGGGCAGGGACACCTCCCACCAGCCCAGGCTGCTCCAAGCCCTGTCCAACCTGGCCTGGGACACTCCCAGGGCTGGGGCAGCCACAGCTTCTCTGGGCACCTGTGCCAGGGCCTGCCCACCCTCCCAGACACCAATTCCTTCCCAGTATCCCACCCAGCCCTGCCCTCTGGCAGTGGGAAGCCATTCCCTGTGTCCTGTCCCTCCATCCCTTGTCCCCAGTCCCTCTCCAGCTCTCCTGGAGCCCCTTCAGGCCCTGCCAGGGGCTCTCAGGTGTTCCTGGAGCCTTCTCTTCTCCAGGTGACCCCCCAGCTCTCCCAGCCTGTCCCAGCCCAGAGTGATCCAGCCCTGGGAATTTTCCCTTCCCACCTGGCAAAGCTCAGGGGAGCAGGAGGAACCTCCCCCAGAGCTGTTTGCCCTTCAGGCTCCTGTTTGCACTGAGCACATGAACAGCCTGCCTGGCTGGATTGTTCCTTTCCCCAGGAACAGCCAGCTCAGCCTCAGATGCATTAACTTTGGAAGTGAATTTTGAGTGCAGCCCAAGCTTTTCTCTGCAGTCCTGGATTTGCTGGGCCTGGGGCAGAGCAACAGCTCTTGTTGGCTGCGTGGGGAATAAGGCAGAGATAATGCCCTGCTTTGTTCTCTGCTCTGGGGGATGGAAGCTGAGCTGGCTCAGAACCTGGCCCTGAGCTGTCCCAGGAGCTGGGCCAGAGGTGCCAGAGCCCCAGAGCTGCCCTGAGGCACAGCCTGGGCTGGGTGGGCACCACCTGCACCAGCCCTGGGCACAGTTCTGAGAGGATCTTTCAGAAGGAGAAGGTTCTTCCCCCAGAGGGTGGTGGGCACTGCCCAGGCTCCCCAGGGCAGTGGGCACAGCCCCAGGGCTGCCAGAGCCCCAGGAGGGTTTGGATGATGGGACAGGGACTGGGTGGGATTGTTGTTGGGATGTCAGTGCAGGGCCAGGGGTTGGACTGGATGGTCCCTGGGGGTCCCTTCCAGCTCAGAACATTCCATGATTCCATGAGCAGCTGGAGGGAGATGCTGCAGGAATGTTAACCCATTCTCAGTGCCTCAGGAGGAGGGAACACGTGCCCAGGGAAGGAGGGCAGTGATGCCCAGCTCTGCCCTGTCTGTGCTGGCTGCCTCCTTTTTCTTCATTAAAGGGCTCCCAGCACTCAACAGAACAGCCTTGGCCACATGCAGGTTTCAGCAGTTAATGAGGACTTGTTTGCCAGGGTGTGAATAAATCACAGCAGTGCCTGCCCTGGCACCGGGGGGTGGCTCAGACTGAGCTGGGCACAGAGCCCTGGTGGGTCCAGGTCCAACAGGGCACTCAGGGCTTGCAGCAATCCCCTGTGGCTCACAAACTCCTCCTGCAAGTAGCCCATGCTCCTTGTGCAGCCCATGGGCTGGAGATCCAAGTGTCCCAGGCCAGGCTGGACAGGGCTTGGAGCAGCCTGGGCTGGTGGGAGGTGTCCCTGCCATGGCAGGGGTGGCACCGGGTGGGCTCTGAGGGCCCTCCCTACCCAGACCACTCCATGACTCCTCTCACCTGCTCTGAGCACTGTGCTATAATTAGATTTGTAATGCAATAATTAGGGAGTGAAGGAGCTGCTGGGGCTGAGCTGTGGGACCCAGTGGTGGGGCAGCACGGGGGGGAAGAGGGCTGGCTTTGGGGACAGGGGGGGATTCCTCCCAGCCCAGGCTGTGGGAGGAGGGCTGGCTTTGGGGACAGGGGGGGATTCCTCCCAGCACAGGCTGTGGGAAGAGGGCTGGGTTTGGGGACAGGGGAGGGAATTGCTCCCAGCCCAGGCTGTGGGAGGAGGGCTGGCTTTGGGGAGAGGGGGGGATTCCTCCCAGCCCAGGCTGTGGGAAGAGGGCTGGGTTTGGGGACAGGGGAGGGAATTGCTCCCAGCCCAGGCTGTGGGAAGAGGGCTGGGTTTGGGGACAGGCTGTAATTCCTCCCAGCCCAGGCTGTGGGAAGAGGGCTGGCTTTGGGGACAGGGGAGGGAATTGCTCCCAGCCCAGGCTGTGGGAAGAGGGCTGGGTTTGGGGACAGGGGGGGATTCCTCCCAGCACAGGCTGTGGGAAGAGGGCTGGGTTTGGGGACAGGGGGGGAAAAATTGCTCCCAGCCCAGGCTGTGGGAAGAGGGCTGGGTTTGGGGGCAGGGGAGGGAATTGCTCCCAGCCCAGGCTGTGGGAAGAGGGCTGGGTTTGGGGACAGGCTGTAATTCCTCCCAGCCCAGGCTGTGCAGACAGCCCTGCTGTGCCTGGGAGCAGATTTGTTCTGCAGGAGGCTCTGCTGTGGCTGCCTCAGCCCCTGCTGAGCTCCAGGCAGTGCTTAATGGGCAGAGGTTTATTTGTTATGACTCTGGTACTGAGCAACAGTTTTTAATGAATCCTATAAAAGATTTAGGGGAATGGAGATGGGGAAGGGAAAGCAGATTGGCTTCATCTGCAGACCTCAGGCCTGGCAGATTTCTAATATTGTTTTCCCTTTGGAGGGGAAATCAGGACTAAATGTCCTCCACAGCTTATTGTGGTTTGCAATGAGCTTGAATTTGCTCCTTTTCTCTGGCTCCTCCTGCACAGTTACACTTCAACAATGCAATTAAACATCATTTGCCCTTTCCTTTCTTCTGCCCTGTGCTCTGAAGTGGGAGGATCTGGGTCTGCACTGGGATGGGCTGGGACTGCTCTGATCCCTGGGGGATTCACCCCAATTAACTCACCCCAAATCACTCAGGGACTGCCCTGATCCCTGGGGGACTCACCCCAATTAACTCACCCCAAATCACTCAGGGACTGCCCTGATCTCTGGGGATTCACTCAGGGACTGCTCTGATCCCTGGGATTCACTCAGGGACTGCCCTGATCCCTGGGGATTCACTCAGGGACTGCCCTGATCCCTGGGGATTCACCCCAATTACCTCACCCCAAATCACTCAGGGACTGCTCTGATCCCTGGGGATTCACCCCAATTACCTCACCCCAAATCACTCAGGGACTGCTCTGATCCCTGGGGATTCACCCCAAATCACTCAGGGACTGCCCTGATCCCTGGGGAATTCACTCAGGGACTGCTCTGATCCCTGGGGATTCACCCCAAATCACTCAGGGACTGCCCTGATCCCTGGGGATTCACTCAGGGACTGCCCTGATCCCTGGGGATTCACTCAGGGACTGCTCTGATCCCTGGGGGATTCACCCCAATTAACTCAGGGACTGCCCTGATCCCTGGGGATTCACTCAGGGACTGCTCTGATCTCTGGGGGACTCACCCCAATTACCTCACCCCAAATCACTCAGGGACTGCCCTGATCCCTGGGGATTCACTCAGGGACTGCTCTGATCCCTGGGGACTCACCCCAATTAACTCAGGGACTGCCCCTAATTGCTGCCCCCCTGGGCTGGGCTCTCCTCCCCTCTGGCCTGCCCTGGGTGCTGCTCAGCTGTGCAGATGGCAACGAGCTCCTGGCCAAGCTGGAGCTCACCAACAGCCAGGGAGACCCTGGAAGGGGTCAAATATCCTCAGCAGGTCTGGCAGAGCCTTTGTCTGCATTGGAAGCAGAATCTTCTGGAGGTTTTTGCTGCCTGTGGGTGTCCCTGCCCTGTGGTTGCTGCCCTGGGGGTCCCTCCCTGCCCAGCCCCACATGATTTAGAAGTGGTTTATTTTTGCTGGAGCAATTTTTAATTGAGATGGAACACCCAGGTAATAAATCATCAAAATCTTCAGCCAGGTCTTCTTTGAGCACTTAAATAAAAAAGCTTCACTTGCAAAGTTCCCCTGACATTGTCATTTTTGCACAGCTAATAGCCCATGGTGTCTTTAGCTCCAAGGTGGGCATTTCCAGGGCATGCTCCCCTTCCCATTCCTGCAGACATCTCCCATTTGATGTGGCTTGGGACACATCAACCTTGGCTTCTGAAGAAAGGTTGGAGCCTGCAGAACATGAAAATGAGTTTTCTGAACACCTTTTCTTTTTTTTTTTTTGGTCATTTGCTGCTCTGCTGGGCACAGGTTTGGCAGGAGCAGAGGAGCAGGAGATCCACTCTGCAGGAGATCAGTTCTGCAGGAGATCAGTTCTGCAGGAGATCCATTCATAGGAGATCCACTCTGCAGGAGATTCATTCATAGGAGATCCACTCTACAGGAGATCCACTCTGCAGGAGATCCCCTCTGCAGGAGATCCATTCTGTAGGAGATCCACTCTACAGGAGATCCCCTCTACAGGACATCCCCTCTACAGGAGATCCACTCTGCAGGATATCCACTCTGCAGGAGATCCATTCATAGGAGATCCACTCTACAGGAGATCCCCTCTGTAGGAAATCAGTTCTGCAGGAGATCCATTCTGCAGGAGATCCTCTCTGCAGGAGATCCATTCATAGGAGATCCACTCTGCAGGAGATCCATTCATAGGAGATCCACTCTGCAGGAGATCCACTCTGCAGGAGATCCCCTCTGCAGGAGATCCATTCATAGGAGATCCACTCTGCAGGAGATCCATTCATAGGAGATCCACTCTGCAGGAGATCCACTCTGCAGGAAATCAGTTCTGCAGGAGATCCATTCATAGGATATCCACTCTACAGGAGATCCACTCTGCAGGAGATCCATTCATAGGAGATCCCCTCTGCAGGAGATTCCCTCTGCAGGAGATCCCCTCTGCAGGAGATCCATTCATAGGAGATCCCCTCTGCAGGAGATCCCCTCTGCAGGGGTTGGTGTGGAAGGACCAAAGGAGGTGAAGCTCCTGCCTGTGCCAGGGTGTCCCCCAGCCTGGTCTGTGTGCCCCAACCCCCCCTGCTTGAGGGACAGCCCCAGTGGCTGCAGTGATGGGTCTGCCCTTGGGGGCTGAATCCAACCCAGAGTGGGGCTGGGGGAGACACCAACAGCTGAGGAGCTGAGGGTACTCTGAGGAAGCTCCTCTGGGCCCAGGTGCCCTCAGGGCTGCTCAGGCCACGTCTGGGAGGAAAGAACATCTTTAGTCAGTGTGTGAATGTGCCTGTGGAGTCCCAGGACTGTAAAGGTGCCCGTGGAGTGCCAGCTCCAGGGAATCTCTGAGGCTGCAAAGAGATCTGAGACCACCAAGTCAAACCATCCCCAGCACTGTCAAGGCCACCACTGACCATGTCCCCAAGTGCCACATCCACAGGGCTTTTAATTCCCCCCAGGGATGTGGCCCCATCACTGTCCTGCCAGCTGTGCCAGGGCTGGAGAGCCCTTCTGGGGAAGGAGTTTTCATTAATATCCAATCTCCTGTACAATACCCAATATCCTGGACCTGCCCTGGCACAGCTTGAGGCTCTTTTCTCTGGTCCCATCCCTTGTTCCCTGGGAGAAGGATCCTCACCTGGCACCTCCTGGCAGGGAGCTGGAGACAGTGAGAAGGTCCCCCCTGAGCCTCCTTTTCCCCAGCCTAAACCAGCTTTAAATAAACACCTCCTTCCTTCTCTCAGGGCTGAAGGGCATCACTTTGTGCCTCCATCCATGGCACACCCTCCAGTGGGAACCATCCCATTGTCCCCCCTGCGAGACAGAACAGTTTGAGCCACAGAGTTTTATCTGCAGTTTAATATGCAGATATTTTCCTGAATGCATTTTGAAATATTCCCTTGTCCTGCAGTGCCTGCCACAGCCTTCTGTTCCTCCGTGGGAAAGAGAATTTGCTCTTTATTGCCAGATTAGTCTTGAAAAGAGACGATAAAAAAGGGAGACAAAGCTTTCAGGTTGGATTAGCTCTTCTCTCAAACCTGTTGTAGGTGGTTTGTCACCTGCTCTCCCCGGGGGACGTGGGTGCTGTGCCACCCCCATGGCCAGGCGGTGACATGGGCACAGGTGGCACAAACGGGGAAGGGACAGAACGAAGATGGATGTGAAGCAAATGGCTTTGGGCTGTGGGAAGGGCACGGCACAGCAGGGCTGGGGTGCCAGGGCAGCCCTGCAGCTGGTGCTGCCCCTGGGGGAGCCCCCAGCAGGGTGAGGGCAGGGCGGGGTGCCAGGGCAGCTCTGCAGCTGGTGCTGGGGGAGCTCCCAGCAGGGTGAGAGCAGGGCGGGGTGCCAGGGCAGCCCTGCAGCTGGTGCTGGCACTGGGGGAGCCCCCGGGGGAGCCCACGGCAGGGTGAGGGCAGGGCGGGGTGCCAGGGCAGCCCTGCAGCTGGTGCTGGGGGAGCTCCCAGCAGGGTGAGGGCAGGGCTGGGGTGCCAGGGCAGCCCTGCAGCTGGTGCTGGGGGAGCTCCCAGCAGGGTGAGGGCAGGGCGGGGTGCCAGGGCAGCCCTGCAGCTGGTGCTGGGGGAGCTCCCAGCAGGGTGAGGGCAGGGCTGGGGTGCCAGGGCAGCCCTGCAGCTGGTGCTGGGGGAGCTCCCAGCAGGGTGAGGGCAGGGCTGGGGTGCCAGGGCAGCCCTGCAGCTGGTGCTGCCCCTGGGGGAGCCCCCGGCAGGGTGAGGGCAGGGCGGGGTGCCAGGGCAGCCCTGCAGCTGGTGCTGCCCCTGGGGGAGCCCCCGGCAGGGTGAGGGCAGGGCGGGGTGCCAGGGCAGCCCTGCAGCTGGTGCTGCCCCCGGGGGAGCCCCCGGCAGGGTGAGGGCAGTGCTGTGTGCCAGGGCAGCCCTGCAGCTGGGAATGAGGAGATGGGACAGGGAATGAGGAGCTCAGACACAGGGAATGAAGAGCTGGGACAGGGAATGAGGAGCTGGGACACAGGGAATGAGGAGCTCAGACACAGGGAATGAGGAGCTGGGACACAGGGAATGGGGAGCTGGGACAGGGAATGAGGAGCTGGGACACACAGAATGAGGAGCTCAGACACAGGGAATGAGGAGCTGGGACACACAGAAAGAGGAGCTGGGACATGGAATGAGGAGCTGGGACAGGGAATGAGGAGCTGGGACAGGGAATGAGGAGCTGGGACATTGAATGAGGAGCTGGGACAGGGAATGAGGAGCTGGGACACAGGGAATGAGGAGCTCAGACACAGGGAATGAGGAGCTGGGACATGGAATGAGGAGCTTGGACAGGGAATGAGGAGCTGGGACACAGGGAATGAGGAGCTGGGACAGGGAATGAGGAGCTGGGACAGGGAATGAGGAGCTGGGACAGGGAATGAGGAGCTGGGACACAGGGAATGAGGAGCTGGGACACAGGGAATGAGGAGCTGGGACACACAGAATGAAGAGCTGGGACACAGGGAATGGGGAGCTGGGACAGGGAATGAGGTGCTGGGACACACAGAATGGGGAGCTCAGACACACGACCTGCTCCTGGTCTGTCCGTTTTTGCCTCCCTTGCTTCTCTCCCCATTCTCTGACTCCCCCTGTGTGTGCCAGGAGCAGGGTTTGTGCCACAGGAGGTGGCAGCTGGTCCCTGTTGCCCCCCAGCCCCTCTCAGGCCAGGGCAGTGGTGCCACAGGGTGGGGTCTGCTGCCGTGATTCCCGTCTGCTCCAGCCAGGAAGGAAGAACAGATGCCCATATTGGCATCAGTAGATGTGCAGCAAAGGGCTGGCAGGTGCCCCTGAGATGTTTTTCTTCATCTTCTCTGTGCTGAGAGCCCCGAGTTTGACACAAGAAAAGCTCTTTCATCCCGGGCTTTGCGTGTTGTGCTCGGGGTTCACGGCCCTTCCCGCTTTGTTCCTGCCTCAGCCGAAGCCTGACAGGACCCCAGGAGCTCCCCAGGGGCTGCTCAAGCTTTTTTGTACCTGAAAAATGAGGAGATGGTTCCCCAGCAGGTCTGAGGGGAGTTTTCACCCCGGTTTTCATGTTCTCCCAACATGCTGGGCTGTGTCTTTGTTGAGCCTGAGGTGTTTCATCTCCACCGTTCTCAGTCTGCTCTGAAGGCACAGGCACCTCTTGCTGGGGAATCATCAGCTTCTCCTGCCTTATTCCTGGGAAAAGTCTTTCAAAATCATAGTTTGCTTTTCAGATTTGTGATGCCAACCCTGGGCTCCTGGTCAGAGTATTTGGGAAATTAAAACACCAATTCTTCTGAGTGGGAATGGAATTTTCGTTCCAACATTCCTTGCAGTTATAGTTTAATAATTATTTCCTTTTAAAATTAATAGATTTTGTCTAAATCAGGCATCAGATTAAGCTGAAATAATTCAGACAGCTTGGCTGGTAAAGCTGAGAGGCCTCATCTTCCTCCTGGAGCAGAGTTTCCATCACAACTGGCAGAGAGATGGAAAGGTGGTTTGGGGAGTGCCCCGAGTGCCTGGCAGGGGGGTTTGTCCTGGCACTGTGGGCTTGGCACAGAATCATGGAATGGTTTGGGGTGGAAGGGACCTCAGGGATCATCCCTAAGGCAGGGACACCTCCCAGCAGCCCAGGCTGCTCCAAGCCCTGTCCAGCCTGGCCTGGGACACTCCCAGGGCTGGGGCAGCCACAGCTTCTCTGGGCAACACCGATGGATGAAATTCCAGCAGGTTAAAACCCCCTTGAAAAGGTATTTTGTTCTAAGAGTCTGTCCCCAGAACACACTCTGGTGTGTCCACCTGTGTCTGGTCCAAAGGCAGGTTAAAAACCATCTGCCAGGGAGTGCCAGGTCAGGTCACAGGAACTCTGGATCCTTTCTGAGGGGAGGCATCTCCAGTTTCTCACGTGCACAAGTTGTCTGCGAGGGAGAACAATCTCCCCGAGAATGTTTGTTCCCTCTCACCCCTCACTGATCACACTCAGAGCGAGCTGTCAAGTAGCAGATGGTGGATTGCTCTAGAAATAACTGATCAACATATGTTTACTTTATGCATAAAGACTGTGCTTGAAACCCTCACCAATTATTTCATGTCCCTACAAAGAAACGCTGTTTTCAAAGGGCTCTGCTCCCGGAGGGCACAATTAGCACATCCACACGGATAGGTGGGATCAGAGTTTCCCATCTCTACCTGAATTCCACTCCTTTGAGCTGGGACTGGCTCGTCAGAGAACTCCCTTTTGTACTGAACAATCCCTTTGGGCTGCAGAAGTTCCCTGTCCTTAACGTTGGATGTGTTCCATCTGCTCTAAATCCTCAGGCACCGGGTCCAGTCCAGGGGAGGAAGAGCCACGTCCACCCCCTGCTCCTCTCTGAGAGCTCAGGGCATTTGCCTTTGGCCCCACAGGATCCCACACCCCTACTGGAAACAGCAAATGTGTCTGGAAAATAAAGATTAAAAAAGCAGCTTCTTTAATGTTGGGATTAGCAGTGGAAGCTTCGGCAGGGGCTGCCCAGGGAGGGTTGGAGTGCCCAGCCCTGGAGGTGCCCAAGGCAGGACTGGCCGTGGCACTGAGTGCTCTGGGCTGGGGGACAAGGTGGGCATCGGGCACAGGGTGGGCTCCAGGGGCTGGCAGGGCTTTGCCAAGGTGGGCATTGGGCACAGGGTGGGCTCCAGGGGCTGGCAGGGCTTTGCCAGGGTGGGCATCGGGCACAGGGTGGGCTCCAGGGGTGGGCAGGGCTTTGCCAACACTCAGGGATTCTGGGATTCAGTGATTCTGGGATTCCCTGAGCCCTGGAGAGTGGAAAATGCTCTTTGCACTTTCAGGATTTGACCTAAAATTGCTTATTTTTCAACCTGCAACATTTTCACAACTTGAGTTTCCTGAATGTCATTTGGCACCTTCTTAAGAGGCCAACAGGGACAGGACAAGGAGAAACGGCCTCAGGCTGTGCCAGGGCAGGGGCAGGGGGCACAGCAGCAGGAATTTCCTCCTGGAAAGGGTGGGCAGGCACTGGCAGGGGCTGCCCAGGGAGGGTTGGAGTGCTCAGCCCTGGAGGTGCCCAAGGCAGGACTGGTCGTGGCACTGAGTGCTCTGGGCTGGGGGACAAGGTGGGCATCGGGCACAGGGTGGGCTCCAGGGGCTGGCAGGGCTTTGCCAAGGTGGGCATCGGGCACAGGGTGGGCTCCAGGGGCTGGCAGAGCTTTGCCAAGGTGGGCATCGGGCACAGGGTGGGCTCCAGGGGCTGGCAGGGCTTTGCCAAGGTGGGCATTGGGCACAGGGTGGACTCCATGACCTTGGAGGGCTTTGCCAAGGTTGGCATCGGGCACAGGGTGGGCTCCAGGGGCTGGCAGGGCTTTGCCAAGGTGGGCATTGGGCACAGGGTGGACTCCATGACCTTGGAGGGCTTTGCCAAGGTTGGCATCGGGCACAGGGTGGGACTCCATGACCTTGGAGGGCTTTCCCACCCTGATTGATTCTATATTTACATACTGGAATCATTAATTGATCCTTCCATTGTTTGCATTTGGTATTTTTCCCTCAAAAACCTGCCAGTTGTGAATGTTGGCCAAAGACAAACCCACTGTACCCCAGAAAGGAAAGATCCAGAACACACAAAGCCACCAATTACAGGAAAAGGCAGAATGTCCATTATTTAAATGAGCAAGTGCAGTTTGCAGAGCCTGAATTGTGAAGGCAGAAGGACAAGTCTGTGTGAGCAACACCAACATTGGCACAGGAGCCACTGATGGCTGGGATTTGTGTGGGCTCCTGCAGCCCCCCCAGGGAGAGGCTGCTCTGCTGCCAACGGGAGGAAACACCACGGAGGGACATTTCTGGCAAAGCTCCTGCACAGGCCAAGCCCTCAGACAAAAACATTGAGGAAAATGGTAACCCAGGACCCACCAACCCCATGGGGACCAACAGCCTGGGGGCTTTTCCTTCCCTGCCTGGAGTTCCAGGCACTCCCATCCTGCCCAACACCCACCAGGGGTCCTGTTCCTCCTGACTCTGCCCAGGCTCTTTGGGAGTTATTGGTGGTTCAGTTCCTGCAACACTCTGGGGAGGAGTGACTTGCACAGCTCCATCATGGACTCTGATTGACTCCCCCTTGTGCTTCCCTTTCCCTTTAATGCCCAATAATTTCCCAGACAGGGCATAACCTGACAAGGCAAAGCTGTTCCCACTCCCTGTGCCCCCAGGCCCTGCCCGTGTCTCCCTGCCCTGTCAATCCCATTCCCGTTTGTCCCTGGCTGCTCTCACCTCTCAGCCCCTTTCCCTCCCATTTGTCTCCTCTCTGGGGCAGGACCCCCCTGGCACTGCCCAGCCTGTCCCCCAAACCTGCCTTGGGAAGCAACAAGGAGACTTTCTGCTGAAAACCCCAGAGTTTTTCTGTCCTTTGAGCCCTGGCTGGGTTGGAGCAGCTCCAGTGTGGGTGCCCCAATCCCCAGACAGGGACCCAGAGAGGGAAGCAGATGTTGGGCTGCAATTTGATTTCAATATAAATATTGGCATCTTCCTTATCCCCCCCCAGAGCCTCCCTCAGGCTCCTCTTTCCTCACTATCCTGCAGATCCTCCCTGGGCAAACTTAACAGCCTTTCCAGATGCTTGGGGGAAATATGTGGGGCCAAAATCCTAAACTTACCCCCCCCCCAACCCCAAGAAGTCCCTCCCGACCCACCAGGAGGGGATTTCTCTGTGCTGACAGAAGTGAGAACCCAAACAGCTCTTTGGAACATTCAGTTTGACTTTCTTGGCAGGAAATTATTGTCACTTTGAGGACTTTGACCGTGGAGTTATTTCATAAGTAGGTGAGGAAAACTGATATTGGTTGGCCTGTTTTCAAAGGACAACATTTCAGAGTGTTGGAGAGGTGTTCTTACAGATATATATTTATATACATATTTATGTATATGCACAGATATCTAATGCAACCTGGAACAGCCACGAGCAATAACTCAAAGGAGAAAGAGAAGAAGATGGTGGGAGAATTGTGCTGCTTTTGTTCCTTTTCTGGAGGGAATAAAATCCACCCTGAGGTCTGCAGACCTGAGCAAAGGCACCTTTCTGAGTTCCCAAGCCAAGGGATGGGGATTTAGTGCTGGAAAACACAAACCAATGTCCACAAAGTGTCCAACAAGGAGCTGCTGCCTCCCCAAAGGGCTGCAGGACTGTGGAACAAGGGAGGAGCAGAGTGGGGTGCAGGGACAGGGACAGGGGCAGGGACAGGGACAGGGACAGGGACAGGGACAGGGACAGGGACAGGGACAGGGGCAGGGACAGGGACAGACACAGGGACAGGGACAGGGACAGGGACAGGGACAGGGACGGGGACGGGGACAGGGACAGGGACAGACACAAGGACAGGGACAGACACAGACACAGGGGCAGAGGCAGGGACAGGGACAGGGACAGGGACAGACACAAGGACAGAAACAGGGACAGGGACAGGGACAGGAACAGGTTCAGGGACAAGGACAGGAACAGGGACAGGGACAGTGACAGGGACAGGGACAGACACAGGGACAGGGACAGACACAAGGACAGGGACAGGGACAGACACAAGGACAGGGACAGGGGCAGGGGCAGGGACAGAGACAGGGACAGGGACAGGGACAGACACAAGGACAGGGACAGGGACAGACACAGGGACAGAGACAGGGGACAGGGACAGGGACAGGGACAGGGACAGGGGGCAGGGACAGACATAGACACAAGGACAGGGACAGGGACAGGGACAGGGGACAGGGGACAGGGACAGGGACAGGGACAGGGACAGGGACAGGGACAGGGACAGGGACAGGGGCAGGGGCAGGGACAGGGACAGGCACAGGGACAGAAACAGGGACAGGGACAGGGACAGGGACACGGACAGGGACAGACATAGACACAAGGACAGGGACAGGGACAGGGACAGGGACAGGGACAGGGACAGGGATGGGGACAGGGGACAGGGACAGGGACAGGGACAGGGACAGGGACAGGGGACAGGGGACAGGGACAGGGACAGGGACAGGGACAGACACAGGGGCAGGGACAGGGACAGGGACAGGGACAGGGACAGGCACAGGGACAGAAACAGGGACAGGGACAGGGACAGGGACACGGACAGGGACAGACATAGACACAAGGACAGGGACAGGGACAGGGACAGGGACAGGGACAGGGGACAGGGACAGGGACAGGGACAGGGACAGGGACAGACACAGGGGCAGAGACAGGGGACAGGGACAGGGACAAGGACAGGGTCAGGGGGCAGGGACAGACATAGACACAAGGACAGGGACAGGGACAGGGACAGGGGACAGGGGACAGGGACAGGGACAGGGACAGGGACAGGGACAGGGACAGGAACAGGGACAGGGACAGGCACAGGGACAGGGACAGGGGCAGGGACAGGGGGCAGGGACAGACATAGACACAAGGACAGGGACAGGGACAGACACAGGGACAGGAACAGGAACAGGGACAGGGACAGGGACAGGGACAGGGGACAGGGACAGGGGCAGGGACAGACACAGGGACAGGGGCAGGGACAGGGACAAGGGCAGGGACAGGGACAGGGACAGGGACAGGGGCAGACACAGGGACAGGGACAGACACAGGGACAGGGACAGGGACAGACATAGACACAAGGACAGGGACAGGGACAGGGACAGGGGACAGGGACAGGGACAGGGACAGGGACAGGGGGCAGGTGTTCCATCCCAGTCTGGGCCACGCTGGGCATGGACAGAACGTTTGGGGAAGGCTTGAGAAGTGCCCAGGGAGCAAGAGCAGCCTGACCTTCCTGTGGCTCTGCTGAGGGCAGTGAAAGGCTCTTTACTCCATGGCCAGCCCTCCACACCAGCCCGAGTGCCCGGGGGGGACTGGGGGCTTGCAAAGGAAGGAGCAAACTGCAGGTTTTATTCCAGAAGCATTTTTGGAAACATTTTCCCTCCTACCTTTTCTCCTTCAAGCTCCAAGCCCCCAGCCCTGGGCTGGAAGTGGCCCTGGGCTGCCAGCCCGTTGGTGCTGCTGCTCTGAGTGCACTCCCAGCAGGGCTGAGACTCTGCTGGGGGTCAGAGAATCATGGAATTCTTTAGCAGGGAAATTCCTCTGAGATCAGAGCCCACTGTCCCCAGCACTGCCAGGGCCCCACTGCCCCATGTCCCCAAGTGCCACACCTGAACAGCCTCTGGGTGTTGCCCAGCTGAGCTCCTGCACAACCAAAGGCAACTGCAGCTTGAATCTAAAGCCTTTAAAAACACAGTTGGTTACAGGGAATTGAAAAGAGCCAAAGAATCCTGAGAGGTTTGGAGGAAAACCAGTGTTTGCCAAGCCCACCTGGTGCTGGTGTGGAACCCTCCTGTGCCAGGCTGCCCTGCAGGGTGGGGCAAATGGGAAACTGTCCCTTGGGCAAGGAGGGCACCAAAGAGGCTCTGCCATATCTTGGTGTTTTGAGAGCAGAGTTTGGTTGCTCTGGGTCTGAGTTTCAGTGTCCTTTGACCACTCTGAAGCAGGAGGGGTCACAGCTGAGTGAAAACAGAGAGAGGGCAAGAATCCCAGACTGGTTTGGGTGGGAGGGATCTCAAAGCCCCCCCAGTGCCACCCCTGCCATGGCAGGGACACCTTCCACCAGCCCAGGCTGCTCCAAGCCCTGTCCAACCTGGCCTGGGACACTCCCAGGGCTGGGGCAGCCACAGCTTCTCTGGGCACCTGTGCCAGGGCTTGCCCACCCTCCCAGACACCAATTCCTTCCCAATATCCCACCCAGCCCTGCCCTCTGGCAGTGGGAAGCCATTCCCTGTGTCCTATCCCTCCATCCCTTGTCCCCAGTCCCTCTCCAGCTCTCCTGGAGCCCCTTCAGGCCCTGCCAGGGGCTCTCAGGTGTCCCTGGAGCCTTCTCTTCTCCAGGTGACCCCCCCCAGCTCTCCCAGCCTGGCTCCAGAGCAGAGGGATCCAGTCCTGGAGCATCTCCATGATTGGGTTGGAAGGGCCCCCAAAGCCCCCCCAGTGCCACCCCTGCCATGGGCAGGGACACCTCCCACCAGCCCAGGCTGCTCCAAGCCCTGTCCAACCTGGCCTGGGACACTCCCAGGGCTGGGGCAGCCACAGCTTCTCTGGGCACCTGTGCCAGGGCCTGCCCACCCTCCCAGACACCAATTCCTTCCCAATATCCCATCTCAGTGAACCCTTTTGTAGTTTAAAGCCCTTCCTCCTTCTCAGAGCTCCATGGCAGGTGAGGGCTGGGCATCCCTTCCCAGGCAGTGCTCGGAATGCTCTGTGGGTTCCAGGGTATTTTCCCCTGGGGCTCCAGCCTGGTTTATGTTGGGGCATTTCCCAGCAGTTTTAGCCTGGAGGTTTTACCTCTCCAACGTTTCATTCCCTTCCCTGGGCATTTTTCTTTCAGTAACTCCACGTTCTTACGTTGTTAATTCCCTCCCAAATCTATTTTTACCCAGCCCTTGCACTCCCCCTCTGTTCACAAGTGCTGATTTAGGGCTAATAAACCCTTGATTATGTACCATGAACCAGGAGTGGGATTTGGTTTCCCTGAGATCTGGGTGGCAATTTGTTTCCTCACTTCTTTTATCCAAGTTATTTTTTGTCTCACCACCATAAAAGATGTTCCATTGCACGATCATATTTAACCAAGACAGAGCAAATTAAAAAGGGATTTTCGGGCACACACGGCACAGATGAGGCTCCCAGTCCAGGCACATCTTTGCAGGCAGCCACGGGGTGCCCAATATTTTTATTTTAAATTATGCATGGAAGAGACAGGGATCGTTAAGGTGCTGTATTGGCTCAGGAATTCCAGTTCCACCTCAGCTGCAGGCTGGGAAAGGCAACTCTGCTGGAATCCTGCCCAGCAGGGGCTGGAATTCTGCACAGCAGGGAATCTGCTGGAATCCTGCCCAGCAGGGGCTGGAATATTGCACAGTAGCTCTGCTGGAATCCTGCCCAGAAGGGACAGGAATCCTGCCCAGCAGGGGCTGGAATTCTGCACAGCAGGGAATCTACTGGAATCCTGTTCAGAATCTCTGCTGGAATCCTGCACATCAGGGGAAGGAATATTGCCCAGCAGGGAATCTGCTGGAATCCTGCCCAGCAGATGCTGAAATCCTGCCCATCAGGGGCTGGAATTCTGCACAGCAGGAATCCTGCCCAGCAGGGAATCTGCTGGAATCCTGCCCAGCAGGGACTGGAACCCTGCCCAGCAGGGAATCTGCTGGAATCAGCTGAGCAAAACAAACCACCCTGGCAAGGAGAGGAAGGATTCTTAGACCTGATTACTGTTGGAATTATGACATGATGGGGAAAAAAGCAACAGGTTTTGGCAACACTGAGTGACTGGGAGCAGGGATGGATGGCTGGGAGCAGGGGATGGGTGACTGGGAGCAGGGATGGATGGCTGGGAGCAGGGATGGATGGCTGGGAGCAGGGATGGACAGCTGGGAGCAGGGAATGGGTGACTGGGAGCAGGGAATGGATGGCTGGGAGCAGGGAATGGATAGCTGGGAGCAGGGATGGATGGCTGGGAGCAGGGATGGATGGCTGGGAGCAGGGAATGGATGGCTGGGAGCAGGGATGGATGGCTGGGAGCAGGGAATGGATGGCTGGGAGCAGGGATGGACAGCTGGGAGCAGGGAATGGGTGACTGGGAGCAGGGAATGGATGGCTGGGAGCAGGGAATGGATAGCTGGGAGCAGGGATGGATGGCTGGGAGCAGGGATGGATGGCTGGGAGCAGGGGATGGGTGACTGGGAGCAGGGATGGATGGCTGGGAGCAGGGAATGGATGGCTGGGAGCAGGGATGGATGGCTGGGAGCAGGGATGGATGGCTGGGAGCAGGGGATGGGTGACTGGGAGCAGGGATGGATGGCTGGGAGCAGGGAATGGATGGCTGGGAGCAGGGATGGATGGCTGGGAGCAGGGAATGGATGGCTGGGAGCAGGGAATGGATGGCTGGGAGCAGGGATGGATGGCTGGGAGCAGGGATGGATGGCTGGGAGCAGGGATGGATGGCTGGGAGCAGGGATGGACAGCTGGGAGCAGGGAATGGGTGACTGGGAGCAGGGATGGATGGCTGGGAGCAGGGATGGATAGCTGGGAGCAGGAAATGGGTGACTGGGAGCAGGGATGGATGGGTGGGAGCAGGGATGGATGGCTGGGAGCAGGGATGGATGGCTGGGAGCAGGGAATGGATGGCTGGGAGCAGGGATGGATAGCTGGGAGCAGGGAATGGGTGACTGGGAGCAGGGATGGACAGCTGGGAGCAGGGAATGGGCGACTGGGATCAGGGAATGGGTGACTGGGAGCAGGGAATGGGTGACTGGGAGCAGGGATGGATGGCTGGGAGCAGGGATGGATGGCTGGGAGCAGGGATGGATAGCTGGGAGCAGGGATGGATAGCTGGGAGCAGGGAATGGGTGACTGGGAGCAGGGAATGGGTGACTGGGAGCAGGGATGGATGGCTGGGAGCAGGGAATGGGTGACTGGGAGCAGGGATGGATGGCTGGGAGCAGGGAATGGATGGCTGGGAGCAGGGAATGGAAGGCTGGGAGCAGGGATGGATAGCTGGGAGCAGGGATGGATGGCTGGGAGCAGGGAATGGATGGCTGGGAGCAGGGAATGGGTGACTGGGAGCAGGGAATGGAAGGCTGGGAGCAGGGATGGATAGCTGGGAGCAGGGAATGGATGACTGGGAGCAGGGATGGATGGCTGGGAGCAGGAAATGGGTGACTGGGAGCAGGGATGGATGGGTGGGAGCAGGGATGGATGGGTGGGAGCAGGAAATGGGTGACTGGGAGCAGGGATGGATGGGTGGGAGCAGGGAATGGGTGACTGGGAGCAGGGATGGATGGCTGGGAGCAGGGATGGATAGCTGGGAGCAGGGATGGATAGCTGGGAGCAGGGAATGGGTGACTGGGAGCAGGGAATGGGTGACTGGGAGCAGGGATGGATGGCTGGGAGCAGGGAATGGGTGACTGGGAGCAGGGATGGATGGCTGGGAGCAGGGAATGGATGGCTGGGAGCAGGGATGGATGGCTGGGAGCAGGGATGGATGGCTGGGAGCAGGGATGGATGGCTGGGAGCAGGGATGGATGGCTGGGAGCAGGGAATGGGTGACTGGGAGCAGGGAATGGGTGACTGGGAGCAGGGAATGGATGGCTGGGAGCAGGGATGGATAGCTGGGAGCAGGGATGGATGGCTGGGAGCAGGAAATGGGTGACTGGGAGCAGGGATGGATGGGTGGGAGCAGGGAATGGGTGACTGGGAGCAGGGATGGATGGCTGGGAGCAGGGAATGGGTGACTGGGAGCAGGGATGGATGGGTGGGAGCAGGGAATGGATGGCTGGGAGCAGGGATGGATAGCTGGGAGCAGGGAATGGGTGACTGGGAGCAGGGAATGGGTGACTGGGAGCAGGGATGGATGGCTGGGAGCAGGGAATGGGTGACTGGGAGCAGGGATGGATGGCTGGGAGCAGGGAATGGGTGACTGGGAGCAGGGATGGATGGGTGGGAGCAGGGAAAGGGTGACTGGGAGCAGGGAATGGATGGCTGGGAGCAGGGAATGGATGGCTGGGAGCAGGGATGGATGGCTGGGAGCAGGGAAAGGGTGACTGGGAGCAGGGAATGGATGGCTGGGAGCAGGGAATGGATGGCTGGGAGCAGGGATGGATGGCTGGGAGCAGGGATGGATGGCTGGGAGCAGGGATGGATGGCTGGGAGCAGGGATGGATGGCTGGGAGCAGGGAATGGATGGCTGGGAGCAGGGATGGATGGGTGGGAGCAGGGATGGATGGGTGGGAGCAGGGAATGGATGGCTGGGAGCAGGGAATGGATGGCTGGGAGCAGGGATGGATGGCTGGGAGCAGGGAATGGGTGACTGGGAGCAGGGAATGGGTGACTGGGAGCAGGGAATGGGTGACTGGGAGCAGGGAATGGATGGCTGGGAGCAGGGAATGGATGGCTGGGAGCAGGGATGGATGGCTGGGAGCAGGGATGGATGGCTGGGAGCAGGGATGGATGGCTGGGAGCAGGGAATGGGTGACTGGGAGCAGGGATGGATGGGTGGGAGCAGGGAATGGATGGCTGGGAGCAGGGATGGATGGCTGGTAGCAGGGATGGATGGCTGGGAGCAGGGATGGATGGCTGGGAGCAGGGAATGGGTGACTGGGAGCAGGGAATGGGTGACTGGGAGCAGGGATGGATGGCTGGGAGCAGGGATGGATGGCTGGGAGCAGGGAATGGGTGACTGGGAGCAGGGATGGATGGCTGGGAGGGGAAGGGAAGGTTTGGGGCAGTGGGAGGGATGACTAGGCATCCATGGGATGGGGGTACTGGGCATGGAGGGCAGTGTGGAAAAGCCATAGGGAGCTGGACTTACACCAGGCATGAAGGAACATCCCATTCCATTCCACTGAGAATCACAGACTGGTTTGGGTTGGAAGTGACCTCAGAATCATCCCATCCCAGCCCTGCCATGGGCAGGGACACCTCCCACCAGCCCAGGCTGCTCCAAGCCCTGTCCAGCCTGGCCTGGGACACTCCCAGGGCTGGGGCAGCCACAGCTTCTCTGGGCACCTGTGCCAGGGCCTGCCCACCCTCCCAGACACCAATTTCTGTCTATTGTCTAATCCAACCCTGCCCTCCTTTGCTGTGTTTCTGTGGGCCAGGCTGAAGGTGGTACTTGGCATCCTGCCCCCTTAAACTCAGCAGACATAAATCCCCTTCTTTAAGCCACTCCTGAGTGCAGCCAAGTGTCATTTTGCAGCTGGAAAACTTCTCTCCATATTTGTTAAGTAGTTTTCCAGGGTATTTATCTGCAGCATTAGAATGAGTAATTAAGCCATGGAGTCAAACCTACCTGCTGGTCCCCCGAGGGAGCTGCCTCTGTCAGGATTCAATCCTGGCTGGCAAAGGCTGCATCTGCTGCTGCTTCTTGAGGCTGTGGGATGGACCCACAAGCTCTGGAACCAAAGGGAGGTGTCCCAAAATCCCTGGAACCAAAGGCAGGTGTCCCAAAACCCCTTGGAACGAAAGGGAGGTGTCCCAAAATCCCTGGAACCAAAGGGAGGTGTCCCAAAACCCCTGGAACCAAAGGGAGGTTTCTCAAAGCCCCCTGGGACCAAAGGGAGGTGTCCCAAAGCCCCATGGAACCAAAGGAAGGTGTCCCAAAATCCTGGAACCAAAGGCAGGTGTCCCAAAATCCCTGGAACCAAAGGGAGGTGTCCCAAAGACCTTTGGAACCAAAGGCAGGTGTCCCAAAATCCCTGGAACCAAAGGGAGGTTTCTCAAAGCCCCCTGGGACCAAAGGGAGGTGTCCCAAAGACACTTGGAACCAAAGGAAGGTGTCCCAAAATCTCTGGAACCAACGGGAGGTGTCTCAAAGCCCCCTTGGAACCAAAGGCAGGTGTCCCAAAATCCCTGGAACCAAAGGGAGGTGTCCCAAAGCCCCCTGGGACCAAAGGGAGGTGTCCCAAAGACCCTTGGAACCAAAGGCAGGTGTCCCAAAATCCCTGGAACCAAAGGGAGGTGTCCCAAAGCCCCTTGGAACCAAAGGGAGGTTTCTCAAAGCCCCCTGGGACCAAAGAGAGGTGTCCCAAAGCCTCTTGGAACCAAAGGGAGGTGTCCCAAAGCCCCCTGGGACCAAAGAGAGGTGTCCCAAAGCCCCTTGTAACCAAAGGCAGGTGTCCCAAAATCTCTGGAACCAAAGGCAGGTGTCCCAAAGCCCCCTGGGACCAAAGAGAGGTGTCCCAAAGCCTCTTGGAACCAAAGGCAGGTGTCCCAAAATCTCTGGAACCAAAGGCAGGTGTCCCAAAGCCTCTTGGAACCAAAGGGAGGTGTCCCAAAATCTCTGGAACCAAAGGCAGGTGTCCCAAAGCCCCCTGGGACCAAAGAGAGGTGTCCCAAAGCCCCTTGGAACCAAAGGCAGGTGTCCCAAAATCTCTGGAACCAAAGGCAGATGTCCCAAAGCCCCCTGGGACCAAAGGCAGGTGTCCCAAAGCCTCCTGGACCTCAGAGGTTCTGGCTCTTCCCAATGCTCAGCACGTCCCACAGTGCAGTGTCCTGGCATGGGGATGGAAAGGGGCATCCCCTGCTCCATGGGGTGAGCTGGCAGCAGAGGCATCAGCCAGGGGAGGAGCCCTGGTGGCATTTCTGGGGTGACAGGGCTGCTGGAGTGGCACCACAGAGCTGTGTTGCTGAGGGCACTGCTGGGCACCCGCCCCTCTGGCCCACAGCCTGCCAGGGATGCTGCCCACTGGGAGTGAGCAGTGGAAGGCTTTGCAAAGGCAAACCCCACTCCAGTGAGGCTTCAGGAGGAGTCAGAAGGTTTAAACTGCTCCTTGCAGCTCCTCTGTCCTGGCTGGAGCAGGGGGCAGGTCACCTGTGCCCTCCTCGCTGCCCACCCAGCGCTGCCAGGGGAGACATCTCTGCACGGGCACGACGCTCCTCAGCAGCTTTGCAGCAGTATCAGCCCCAAAGAGACTGTTCCATGCACAGCAGGAATGCTTTGGAATACATTTTGGACTTGAGCAAATGACTGGTTGTGGTTTCTGCTACAAGAGGTTTGAGCTCCTTAAAAATAACCCGCTGTTATGTAAGGCATTTTATTAACAGCACTTGAAAGGGTTTGCCAAGGAATGAACCACATGTGAGGGTGTTGCCACGATGCTGATTATGTGCTAAAAGCTCACAGATGGCTTTAACAGTCTTCAGAGTTATCTTTTTTATTAGTCCCTGCCCTGGGTGTTGGGTGCCTGTCCCCTGAGTGCCAGGGGTGGGGGTTCCTCCTCTGCTGCCCTGGGAGCAGCTGGTGCAGGAGGGTGGGACCATCCATGGGGGACCCACTGGGGAGGGCACAGCTCAGCAGAGACTTATCAAAGTCTTATTCAGGAGTTTATTAACCTTAGATCTTACAGAGCCATGGAATGGTTTGGGTGGGAAGGGACCCCAAAGCCCACCCAGTGCCATCCCTGCCATGGGCAGGGACACCTCCCACCAGCCCAGGCTGCTCCAAGCCCTGTCCAACCTGGCCTGGGACACTCCCAGGGCTGGGGCAGCCACAGCTTCTCTGGGCACCTGTGCCAGGGCCTGCCCACCCTCCCAGACACCAATTCCTTCCCAATATCCCACCCAGCCCTGCCCTCTGGCAGTGGGAAGCCATTCCCTGTGTCCTGTCCCTCCATCCCTTGTCCCCAGTCCCTCTCCAGCTCTCCTGGAGCCCCTTCAGGCCCTGCCAGGGGCTCTCAGGTGTCCCTGGAGTCTTCTCTTCTCCAGGTGACCCCCCAGCTCTCCCAGCCTGGCTCCAGAGCAGACGGATCCAGTCCTGGAGCATCTCCATGATTGGGTTGGAAGGGACCTCAGAGCCCCCCCAGTGCCACCCCTGCCATGGGCAGGGACATCTCCCACCAGCCCAGGCTGCTCCAAGCCCTGTCCAGCCTGGCCTGGGACACTCCCAGGGCTGGGGCAGCCACAGCTGCTCTGGGCACCTGTGCCAGGGCCTGCCCACCCTCCCAGACACCAATTCCTTCCCAGTATCCCACCCAGCTCTGCCCTCTGGCAGTGGGAAGCCACTCCCTGTGTCCTGTCCCTCCATCCCTTGTCCCCAGTCCCTCTCCAGCTCTCCTGGAGCCCCTTCAGGCCCTGCCAGGGGCTCTCAGGTGTCCCTGGAGCCTTCTCTTCTCCAGGTGACCCCCCAGCTCTCCCAGCCTGGCTCTAGAGCAGAGGGATCCAGCCCTGGAGCATCTCCATGATTGGGTTGGAAGGGACCTCAAAGTCCCACCCAGTGCCACCCCTGCCATGGGCAGGGACACCTCCCACCAGCCCAGGCTGCTCCAAGCCCTGTCCAGCCTGGCCTGGGACACTCCCAGGGCTGGGGCAGCCACAGCTTCTCTGGGCACCTGTGCCAGGGCCTGCCCACCCTCCCAGACACCAATTCCTTCCCAGTATCTTGTAAGTGTTACAGATTTTATTAAAGACTTAGAGCTTTATCAAAGTATTTGCAGGCAGTGACGGTTCTGGGAGATGTTTTGGGGGGTGTTGGAGGGGTGGTGGCTCAGCAGTTCATGGCAGTTCTGCCAGTGCAGTTTTCCTGTGTAGTAAAACTTATTCCTGACTCACCTGGGGCCTGGGCTTGGCTCCACCAACCCTTGGCTTGTGCAGGTGGTGGGGAGATGGAGGCTCCTTTCCTAGATAAGCAAAGATATCATTCCACTCTCCCACCTACGTTGTTCTGGAGGATTTTTGTGCTTGACTGGGTTATAACTCACTGTAATTATGAGTGTGCTCAATTATGAGATAATAAACACCCATTTACCTCCTCCTTAGGAGGATGCAACCATGGCTTGCAGGCAGAGAGCAAAGATCCCCCTGAAGTCTCGTGGTGGAGCTGCTGGAGACAGACCCTGCTGTTCCCCAGCCCCAGGGACAGGTTCCCCTCCCTCAAGCTGCAGTTTCTAACAGCACATACAACAAAATGCTGAGAGCTCAGTAGACATGGATATTTTTAATATCTCTGTAGTGTTCCTGACCCCAGATTCCCTGGGCTGGGACAGGTGGAGGTGGCCCTGCCCTCTCCCTGCTGTGACTGCCCATTTTTTCCTCACTGTAGGCAAGTCCAGCTGTGGTTTGGTCTCAGTTTCTGGCTGAAACCTGGAGGGAGAAGGGAGCTGAGTGTCTCTGGCCTTTAGAATGAGGTGCCTTTCCTCCCCCTGCCTCCTCTCAGTCTGGGAGCTGTGACAGATCCTGCCTGTGCTGTGTCAGTGCTGCAGGTCTGTGCTGCTCTTGGAGCTCCTCAGAATAACTGAGGAGTGTGTTTAAATCCTCCCCTTCAGGTTTTGTGCAGCAGTTATTAGTGAAAGCAATGGATTTTTTTGGCAGTCCTCACTAGTACTTTGTGACTATTTGTGTTTAACTAATGGCCTTCCCTTTCTGCCCCAAATTCTCCTGCTATTCTGGGGCTGCCCCAGCACTCCAGGCAGCACTTGCTGCACCAGCCCGGCCTCATTAGGCTGATGCATGAGCACACACATACTAATGAGGCTGTCACAGGGAGAAGGAGACTCTATTTTGTTCCTCCCCGGGGTTGCCACTTGCAATAAGAGCAATTGCTGATGGCAGGTGGTGCTTTGCAGAGGGAGGAGAGGAGGGAAAGGGAGCAGGGGCTTGTTTGGTCACAGCATGTGCTGAGTTGGGAGGGACCCAGAAGGATGGTGGGTCTGAGATTGGCTCAGTTGGTTAAAATTTGTTTGTAATAACACCAAGGTCATGGGTTCAATCCCCTCTGTGGGCCATGGACTGAAGAGTTGGACTCGATGATCCTTGTGGGTCCCTTCCAGCTCAGAATAGTCTGTGAATCTGAGTCCAGCCTGAAGCCCTGCCCAGGGGCATCCCCAGGAGGGTCCTGGTTGGCAGGGGCAGGATTTGTCCCAGGGGCATCCGCAGGAAGGTGCTGTCGGCAGGGGCAGGATTTGTCCCAGGGGCATCCCCAGGAAGGTGCTGTTGGCAGGGGTAGGGCTTGGCCCAGGGGCATCCCCAGGAAGGTGCTGGTTGGCAGGGGCAGGGCTTGGCCCAGGGGCATCCCCAGGAAGGTGCTGGTTGGCAGGGGCAGGGTTTGTCCCAGGGGCATCCCCAGGAAGGTGCTGGTTGGCAGGGGCAGGGCTTGGCCCAGGGGCATCCCCAGGAAGGTGCTGTTGGCAGGGGCAGGGTTTGGCCCAGGGGCATCCCCAGGAAGGTGCTGGTTGGCAGGGGCAGGATTTGTCCCAGGGGCATCCCCAGGAAGGTGCTGGTTGGCAGGGGCAGGGCTTGACCCAGGGGCAGGGCTTGGCCCAGGGGCAGGGCTTGGCCCAGGGGCATCCCCAGGAAGGTGCTGTTGGCAGGGGCAGGGCTTGGCCCAGGGGCAGGGCTTGGCTTGGCCCTTGGCTCCTGTCGTGGTTCAGCCCCATCCACCCCTCAGTGCCCCCAGCCAGGCTCTCTCTGCCCCGGTGGGATGGGGGGAGATTTGGGAGGGGGCAGGTGTGGAACTCGTGGGTTGAGACAGACAGTTGGACAGGAGAAGCAAAGTCAGGGATTCATTCCCCGTTTCCTTTGGTGTGCAGCCATGCCCAGGGCAGATGGTGCCAGCACTGGTGGCAGTACCCTGGGGAGAAACCCCATCACTCCAGACGTGCCCCCTCCTCCTGCCCAGCTCCCTGTGCTGAGCTCCATGTCCTGAGCTCAGGGACACCCCTGGGGCACTTGGGGCCGGGCTGTCCTGGCTGTGCCCCCAGTCCTTGTGCCCAGCCCCTGGCACTGGGCAAGCCCTGCCCAGCCCGGACTGATCCCTGTGGGACCAGCATCTCCCAGCACAGACCCCAGACAGGGGATACCCCCAGAGCACCCCCAGGGTTATGCTCTGATAACCCCAATGCCTCCCCAGCCCCGTCATTAACGCCGGGGCTGTAATTAGTGTGTGTGGGCAGTGGAGCTGCTCAGCTCAGCCAGCACTGAAATCAGAGCTGCAGAGCCCCCACGCTGCTCGTGGGCTCCCTACATTAAATGTTTAATTAACAAATTTTTCCTGCATTACTTATGGCTGTTTGTTCAGTGTTTGGTGAATGATACTGAGACGTGTGCTCTTGTTTTGTCATGTTTGTCATAAACCTTAAATTAGATTTTTTGTACAGCAGGCGACATCAATGACTTTATTCTTTTGTAATGGGCTTTGGGAAAGGTTTTTCTTTCTTTCTTTCTTTCTTTCTCATTATAATGGAGCCATCCATTTCTTTTGAGGCATTGGCTGTATAAATCTAAAAGCTCTCAAAATGCCTCATTTCAGCTTTAATAGTCAGCCTGATTTTTTTGTTTAGAAAATACAAGTGACGTAGAATTGAGATTACACTGAGTGAGTGTGAGTGGGGCCACAAAGCCCTCAGTGCCCATCAGGAGCTGGTGGGAACCTGCCCCCAGCTGGGGTGGGGGCACCCCATCCCTCCCATCCCTCCCTTCATGCCCTTGCCCCCACACCAGGACAGGGACAGTGGATTAAAGCAGCGCTGGCTCAGGCAGCAGGAAATCCCTTCCTGCTTTTGGAAGGCAGAGTTGGGGTTGTGCTCCTGGATGTCAGCACAGTGAAAAGAGGAGCTGAGGGCACAGGAAGGTGCAGTTTGGGGCTGTTTGGGTGAAATTTTGATACATTCCTGTGCCTGAGCCAAGGCCAGGCTGGACAGGACTTGGAGCAACCTGGTCTAGTGGGAGGTGCCCCCACCCATGGCAGGGATGGGCTCTGAGGTTTGTTCCAACCCCCAAATGATGGGATTCTCTTTAAGGTCCCCTCCAATCCAAACCATTCCATGATTCCATGACTCCCCAGTGCCTGTGCCACATTCCTCCCTGCCCTCTGAGGCCCTTGCCCAGCGCAGGGGTGTGCCCAGAGGTGCTGCCCCAGCTCCTCCTCCCACGGTGCCACTCCAGGGCACTCTGTGTTAGACCAGGGCCACACACCCGCCTGCAGGTCCAGCACAGCACCTGCTTCCCTGCCCAGCTTCCAACAGCCCTGGGCTTGAGGGGTGCTGCAAACCCTCTGGTTGCTTTGATGCCTCTGCCCCTGGCACACCCTGTTGGCTGCTGGTGGGGCAGAAGAACCCACAGTGCTGGGACCTGTGGGGAGGGACCCCCAGGGAATGGGCAGGGGGGCTGAGGTGGGGTGGGCAGGAGAGGGTGAGCCGGGGTGGGTGGGGGGTGCTGAGCTGGGGTGGGCAGGGGGGGCTGAACTGGGGTGGGCAGGGGGGGTTGAGCTGGGGTGGGCAGGGGGTCTGAGCTGGGGTGGACAGGGGGGGCTGAGCTGGGGTGGGCAGGGGGTGCTGAGCTGGGGTGGGCAGGGGAGGCTGAGCTGGGGTGGGCAGGGGGTCTGAGCTGGGGTGGGCAGCAGGGCTGAGGGGGTCTGAGCTGGGGTGGGCAGGGGGGTTGAGCCCAGGGGTGGGCAGGGGGGGCTGAGCTGGAGAGAGCCCAGAGGGTGGGCAGGGGGGGAGAGAGCTCAGGGGGTGGGCAGGGGTGGGCAGGAGGGGAGAGAGCCCAGGGGTGGGCAGGGGGGTCTGAGCTGGGGTGGGCAGGGGGGTCTGAGCTGGGGTGGGCAGGGGGGCAGAGCTGGGGTGGGCAGGGGGGCTGAGCTGGGGTGGGGGGGGGGGGGCTGAGCTGGAGGGAGCTCAGAAGGAAACACATCGAGCTTATTAAACACTGCACTGAAGGATAAACCTGGTTCTAATTTAAATTTCAGTCCTGGTGTAATTAAGTGCTATAAATTACTATACCTGGAAATTTCCATCTTCAAAGCCTTTGCAGGCAAATTCCATTATTTCCTCGTGGCATCCTCACGAGGGAACAGCTTTGTTGTGGGAGCTGCAGAAACCATATCCTGCTCTCCTGCAAGGGGCTGTGGGTGTGGGAGCTCAGGCACTCTGGGCACGGGGCAGAGGGAGCTCAGGCACTCTGGGCACGGGGCACTGGGAGCTCAGGCACTCTGGGCACGGGGCAGTGGGAGCTCAGGCACAGTGGGCACGGGGCAGTGGGAGCTCAGGCACTCTGGGCACGGGGCAGTGGGAGCTCAGGCATGCTGGGCATGGGGCAGTGGGAGCTCAGGCACTCTGGGCACGGGGCAGTGGGAGCTCAGGCACTGTGGGCACGGGGCAGTGGGAGCTCAGGCACTCTGGGCATGGGGCAGTGGGAGCTCAGGCACTCTGGGCACGGGGCAGTGGGAGCTCAGGCACTCTGGGCACGGGGCAGTGGGAGCTCAGGCACTCTGGGCACGGGGCAGTGGGAGCTCAGGCATGCTGGGCATGGGGCAATGGGAGCTCAGGGACAGTGGGCATGGGGGCAGTGGGAGCTCAGGCACTCTGGGCACGGGGCAGAGGGAGCTCAGGCACTCTGGGCACGGGGCAGAGGGAGCTCAGGCACTCTGGGCACGGGGCACTGGGAGCTCAGGCACTCTGGGCATGGGGCAGTGGGAGCTCAGGCACAGTGGGCACGGGGCAGTGGGAGCTCAGGCACTCTGGGCATGGGGCAGTGGGAGCTCAGGCACAGTGGGCACGGGGCAGTGGTTGCTCAGGCACTCTGGGCATGGGGCAGTGGGAGCTCAGGCATGCTGGGCATGGGGCAGTGGGAGCTCAGGTACTCTGGGCACGGGGCAGTGGGAGCTCAGGCACTCTGGGCACAGGGCAGTGGGAGCTCAGGTACTCTGGGCACGGGGCAGTGGTTGCTCAGGCACTCTGGGCACAGAGCAGTGGGAGCTCAGGCACTCTGGGCACGGGGCAGTGGGAGCTCAGGCACTCTGGGCACAGGGCAGTGGGAGCTCAGGCACTCTGGGCATGGGGCAGTGGGAGCTCAGGCATGCTGGGCATGGGGCAGTGGGAGCTCAGGCACTCTGGGCACGGGGCAGTGGGAGCTCAGGCACTCTGGGCACGGGGCAGTGGGAGCTCAGGCACAGTGGGCACGGGGCAATGGGAGCTCAGGCATGCTGGGCATGGGGCAGTGGGAGCTCAGGCACAGTGGGCACAGGGCACTGGGAGCTCAGGCACTCTGGGCACGGGGCAGTGGGAGCTCAGGGACTCTGGGCACGGGGCAGTGGGAGCTCAGGGACTCTGGGCACAGAGCAATGGGAGCTCAGGCATGCTGGGCACAGAGCAGTGGGAGCTCAGGCACTGTGGGCACGGGGCAGAGGGAGCTCAGGCACAGTGGGCACGGGGCAGTGGGAGCTCAGGCACTGTGGGCACGGGGCAATGGGAGCTCAGGCACTCTGGGCATGGGGCAGTGGGAGCTCAGGCACTCTGGGCACGGGGCAGTGGGAGTTCAGGCACTCTGGGCACGGGGCAGTGGGAGCTCAGGCACTCTGGGCACAGGGCAGTGGGAGCTCAGGCACTCTGGGCACGGGGCAGTGGGAGCTCAGGCACTCTGGGCACAGAGCAATGGGAGCTCAGGCACAGTGGGCACGGGGCAGTGGGAGCTCAGGCACTCTGGGCACAGGGCAGTGGGAGCTCAGGCACTCTGGGCACGGGGCAGTGGGAGCTCAGGCACTCTGGGAACAGAGCAATGGGAGCTCAGGCACAGTGGGCACGGGGCAGTGGGAGCTCAGGCACTCTGGGCACGGGGCAGTGGGAGCTCAGGCACTCTGGGCACGGGGCAGAGGGAGCTCAGGCACAGTGGACACAGAGCAATGGGAGCTCAGGCATGCTGGGCATGGGGCAGTGGGAGCTCAGGCACTCTGGGCACGGGGCAGTGGGAGCTCAGGCACAGTGGGCACAGAGCAATGGGAGCTCAGGCACTCTGGGCACAGAGCAATGGGAGCTCAGGCACTCTGGGCATGGAGCAGTGGGAGCTCAGGCACAGTGGGCACAGGGCAGTGGGAGCTCAGGCATTCTGGGCACAGGGCAGTGGGAGCTCAGGCACTCTGGGCACGGGGCAGTGGGAGCTCAGGGACTCTGGGCACGGGGCAGTGGGAGCTCAGGCACAGTGGGCACGGGGCAGTGGGAGCTCAGGCAGTCTGGGCACGGGGCAGTGGGAGCTCAGGCACTCTGGGCATGGGGCAGTGGGAGCTCAGGGACTCTGGGCATGGGGCAGTGGGAGCTCAGGCACAGTGGGCATGGGGCAGTGGGAGCTCAGGCACTCTGGGCACAGAGCAGTGGTTGCTCAGGCACTCTGGGCATGGGGCTGTGGGAGCTCAGGCACTCTGGGCACAGGGCAGTGGGAGCTCAGGCACAGTGGGCATGGGGCAGTGGGAGCTCAGGCACTCTGGGCACGGGGCAGAGGGAGCTCAGGGACTCTGGGCATGGGGCAGTGGGAGCTCAGGCACTCTGGGCATGGGGCAGTGGGAGCTCAGGCACAGTGGGCATGGGGCAGTGGGAGCTCAGGCATGCTGGGCATGGGGCAGTGGGAGCTCAGGGACTCTGGGCATGGGGCAGTGGGAGCTCAGGCATGCTGGGCACGGGGCAGTGGGAGCTCAGGCACTCTGGGCATGGGGCAGTGGGAGCTCAGGGACTCTGGGCATGGGGCAGTGGGAGCTCAGGCACAGTGGGCATGGGGCAGTGGGAGCTCAGGGACTCTGGGCACGGGGCAGTGGGAGCTCAGGGACTCTGGGCACGGGGCAGTGGGAGCTCAGGCACTCTGAGCATGGGGCAGTGGGAGCTCAGGGACTCTGGGCATGGGGCAGTGGGAGCTCAGGCACAGTGGGCATGGGGCAGTGGGAGCTCAGGGACTCTGGGCATGGGGCAGTGGGAGCTCAGGCACAGTGGGCATGGGGCAGTGGGAGCTCAGGCATGCTGGGCACGGGGCAGTGGGAGCTCAGGCACTCTGGGCACGGGGCAGTGGGAGCTCAGGGACTCTGGGCACAGGGCAGGGCAGTTCCAGGGGCACAGACCTGAGAGAGATCAGTGTGCTGGGTGAGAAAGCAGGGGCGGGCTGGGCAAGGCTGTGGCCTGCAGGAGCCTCAGCAGTGCAGAGCTCCTGGTTTGGTGGCACTCAGGCCGTGCAGGTGCTGAGCAAGAAGATGTTTTTGTTTCACATTCCTGCACTCTGAGCACACGAGGCTTTAGGGCTCCCCCACCGTGCTGTGACGTGTGGCAGGGGTGGGGGAGTGTTACAGATCCATGGAGTGATGGGCCTGATTCCTGCAGTCTAAACCCATTAATCCCTCACTGCTGCAAGGGCTGAGCTGGGCTCCCCTTCCTCTGGGCACAGGATAAAGATTCATTTTTCTTTGGACTTGTTCCAGCTGCTTTGAATCCCTGTGGTATAAAAAGAAAATCTGCTTTATCCTCTTCCTCCTTGTGCAGTGTTTCCTTCAGGGTGGTGACAAGGGGCAGTCCTGGATAACTGTCCACACCTCGGTGCTGGAATTCGGGGGCTTTGCTGAGCTCTGACTGTTCCAGGGCCCAGCAGAGCCCTGGGGTCAGAACCCATGGACAGGCTGGTGTGAGGGCAGCACCCCTGGGGCAGGCATGGCACTGACCACAAGCTGGGGCACTGCTTGTAAGCTGGATTTTTATTCATTTTATAGCAGCAATTTCATGTTTTCATGAGCTGTGTGATGATCAGAGGATGAGTTGGCTCTGGGGCTCCTGCTGGGGCTCCTGCCCATCCTGGGGCTCTGCAGCCACGGGCTGGGGCATGGGAGCTGAGGAGCTGATCCCCATCAGCCTCCTAGGACTGGGGAGGACAATTACCATCCCCAAGCCTTTCTTTTAAGCCCTTCAGATGAAAGAGTGGAAGGCAGAGGCAGCTCCTCATCCCCCGGTTGTCCCTTGAGTGCTCAGCCCGTGGTGGTGACGCTGAACTTGGGAGGAACCACCTTGTCCTGTCCCATCCCATCCAGTTGGCAGCACCAGGGATGTCCCAGCTGCTGCTGGGTCCCAGAGCTGCCAGGCTGCATCCTCAGGGCACAGCAGCACCCTGGCTGTGCTGAGGGCAGGTGACCTGTCACGACACCTGAACTCCCCAGACACAGCTCTCAGTTGAGCCTTCAGGGGCTCCTCAGGGGCTGCAACCCCTGTGGTTACAAAAATCACTCCATGCAGCTCATTTTATGGGCTTTTCTTTTTGTTATTTTATTTCTGAGTCCTCTTTGTCATGGGTTGCAGTTACTGGGGAGTTGTGGAGAGAAGGGAAGAGGAGCAGAGCAAAGGAAGGAGAAGAAGAAGGAGAAGAAGAAGAAGAAGAAGAAGAAGAAGAAGAAGAAGAAGAAGAAGAAGAAGAAGAAGAAGAAGAAGAAGAAGAAGAAGAAGAAGAAGAAGGAGAAGGAGAAGGAGAAGGAGAAGGAGAAGGAGGAGAAGGAGAAGAAGAAGTAGGAGAAGGAGAAGGAGAAGGAGAAGGAGAAGGAGAAGGAGAAGGAGAAGGAGGAGAAGGAGAAGGAGGAGGAGAAGGAGAAGGAGAAGGAGAAGGAGAAGGAGAAGAAGAAGAAGAAGAAGAAGAAGGAGAAGGAGAAGGAGAAGGAGAAGGAGAAGAAGAAGAAGAAAAAGAAGAAGAAGAAGAAGAAGAAGGAGAAGAAGAAGAAGAAGAAGAAGAAGAAGAAGAAGAAGAAGAAGAAGAAGAAGAAGAAGAAGAAGAAGAAGAAGAAGAAGAAGAAGAAGAAGAAGGGTGCAACTGTGTTACATTAACAATATTTAAGCTGTCCTTCCACAAGGATATCCAAGTTTAAGGAGGGACTGGATTCAGAGCTACTTTCTCACACAGTCTGCAAACCCACACACCCCCTGCAAACCATCCAACATCACACAGCTCTGGCTAATTAGTAAGTAAAACAAATTTCCCAAAATTGCTGGATCTAAACAGTCTTAATGCAACTTATTTTAACTTGATAAAAGAGCTCTATTGATGTCACTCCACGGAGTTTCTTCAGGCTCCGTTTCCAGCTCCTGTGTGGGCCCAAGGTCTCCAAAGAGATTCCACTCTTCTCTCAGAAGCTCCACCTTCAACCTGGTTGGTTTGCTTGGAATTAGATATTCCCTGACAGTGACACAGCCCATTGTCCCTGGGGATGTGCTGGGAGGGAAGTGGTGCCGGGACAGACAAATAGACTTCTCAAAGTCTTTTGCAAGCAAAAAGAGTCAACACAAACGTGCAAATCAGGCTTGGATTCCTGCCCTGTGCTGCCCCTGTGGCAGGAACAGCAGCTCTCACTGCAGGTGCTCCCCTGGTGGGCTCTGGTGGGGTCAGTGCTGAGCTCTCTGCTCAGAGAGGGCCCCTCGGAGCTTCTCAGCCAGGGAAGGTCATTGCAGGGATGACATTCCCTTCCTGGGAGATGGAAAGGGCTTTAGTCACGGGCTGGCCTCAGTCTAAGGCTCACAGATGGGTGTTGGAATGTCCCCAGCCTGGCTCCTGGGGCCTGAGATAACCCAGGAGAGCAGCTGGTTCTGCTGGAGGGGAAGCAGGAGAGGCACAATCTGCACTGAGTGCTGAACTGCTGAGCACAGACACCTCGGTCCCCCCTCTGGAGCTGGTGGGATGATTTATTGGCTGTTTTCAGGCCAGCAGTGCCGTGGGGCTGGGCTGGGCTCTGCCCACTGCCCTGTGCAGAAGGGAAGGGGCTGAAGCAGAGGGGGGAGTTGTGGAGTCCCACAGGAGGGGCTGCCCCACCCTGAGAGTGGCCAAGGCCAGGCTGGAGAAACCCCCTCCAGTGCAGGGTGTCCCTGCCCTTGCAGGGCGTTGGGATGGGCTGGGGTTTAAGATCCTTCCAACCCAAACCAGTCTGGGATTCCCTGGAAATGCAGTCCCAGGTGGGGAGGTCAGTGCTGAGCTGGACCAGCAGCCCAAGTGGCTCCCTCTGGTCCCCTGAAAGATAATCCTGTCCAGGACAAGTCCAAGCTGAGAGCTCATCCCCTGGGAGGAGGTGAAAGGTTTCAAAAAGCTGGAACTGAGAGGGGATGTGATTGCCTGGGAGAGGTTCAAACCTGGTTGTAACAATGCCAAGGTCATGGGTTCAATCCCCTCTGGGGGCCATGGACTGGAGAGTTGGACTCGATGGTCCTTGGGGGTCCTTCCAGCTCAGAATAGTCTGGGATTCTGGGATTCTGAAATCCATGGAGGGCTGGACACCAGGGAGGGAGGGAGGGATGAGCTGAAGGGCAGGGCTGGCACAAGGACCAGGGGCTTTAAAATGGCCATGGAGAAGTTTAGGCTGAAAAGTAGAAGAAAGTCTCTGAGATAAAAGAAAAAAAAATAGAATAGAATTAAAAAAATAGAATAGAATAAAAAAATAGAATAGAATAAAAAAATAGAATAGAATAAAAAAATAGAATTAAAAAAATAGAATAGAATAAAAAAATAGAATAGAATAAAAAAATAGAATAGAATAAAAAAATAGAATAGAATAAAAAAAAATAGAATAGAATTAAAAAAATAGAATAGAATAAAAAAAAGGAATAGAATAAAAAAAATAGAATAGAATAAAAAAAATAGAATAGAATAAAAAATAGAATAGAATAAAAAAATAGAATAGAATAAAAAAAATAGAATAGAATAAAAAAATAGAATAGAATAAAGAAATAGAATAGAATAAAAAATAGAATAGAATAAAAAAATAGAATAGAATAAAAAAAATAGAATAGAATTAAAAAAATAGAATAGAATAAAAAAAATAGAATAGAATAAAAAAATAGAATAGAATAAAAAAATAGAATAGAATAAAAAAAATAGAATAGAATAAAAAAATAGAATAGAATAAAAAAAATAGAATAGAATAAAAAAATAGAATAGAATAAAAAAATAGAATAGAATAGCTCCTGACAGGAAAAGAAAGGAAAAAAGGATGTGTTTGTTTTAGGATGAAGTTTGTCCGTTTATGAAAACAATCCCATGGGATTATATTGAAGGTTCTGGGTGGATCCTGTGCCCTCACCCAGGCCATGGACTGGGCACCTGCCAGGGGCAGCCAGGGGGGCACAGGGGAAATCCCAATCCATCATCTCTGGGGCCAGGTTAGCAACATTTTCCCCAAGACAATACTTAGTGAGTCATTTTTCTGCTGGCAGGGCAGTTAAAGCACCCTCAGAGCTCCTCAATATTACACTTCTTCTTCCCCTGCTTGTGCTCCCATATTTGAACTTTATTCTTTGAATAATAAATAGACTTTGCTGCACATAAACAGCAAAAGGGCCATATTAAAACCAGCCTGAATATTTAACTGGAGTTTAAACTTGTCATTCAATGATCTGTTAATAAATGCCATAAGCTATTGAGCTTTCAAATTAAATCCCTCAGCAAATGTTTTGAGAGAAGGGCTTGATTTGTCCATGTGTTCTCCTTTATTTGCTGGGAAATTTCAATATCTGAGCCACAGAACTTCTGCAAAACCCCTAAATCAAGATTTGCCACTGACAAGTTAATCTCCTAACACAGGTTGATGGAGATGGTCTGATATCCTGAATATTGAGTTATTTCCTGGTCTTCTATTTTTCTTCCTTTGAAATTTGCTTTACCAACTGTCTAAAAAGTCATTTTTATTACAATGGGATTTTATTTTCACATAATTTTTCAGGTTATTTGCTATGAAGGAGAAAAGAATGAGTTTTAAAGAGAGCTGATGGACAAATGATGGATCCTCCTCCTGCTTCTCTTTGCCTGGTAGTCAGAGGGAACAAATCCCTGCTGTTGAGGCAAAGCTCATTCTTCAATGGGCAGCAAACCCTGAGGCCCCCCCAGTGCAGCAGCACCTGCAGCAGGAGGAGCCCCAGGAATGGGGGAGCCAGGGCAGGGCTGAGGGCACAGATGCCCACCAGAAAAATGGGGGTAATGTGGTCAGATATGGGTGGTTCAACTCAGGCTGGGCCAGGGCAGGGGGCACAGCAGCAGGAATTTCCTCCTGGAAAGGGTGGGCAGGTCCTGGCAGGGGCTGCCCAGGGAGGGTTGGAGTGCCCAGCCCTGGAGGTGCCCAAGGCAGGACTGGCCGTGGCACTGAGTGCTCTGGGCTGGGGGACAAGGTGGGCATTGGGCACAGGGTGGACTCCAGGGGCTGGGAGGGCTTTGCCAAGGTGGGCATCGGGCACAGGGTGGGCTCCAGGGGCTGGGAGGGCTTTGCCAAGGTGGGCATCGGGCACAGAGTGGGCTCCAGGGACTGGGAGGGCTTTGCCAAGGTGGGCATTGGGCACAGGATGGGCTCCAGGGGCTGGGAGGGCTTTTCCAAGGTGGGCATTGGGCACAGGGTGGGCTCTGTGGGCTGGCAGGGCTTTTCCAAGGTGGGCATTGGGCACAGGGTGGGCTCAAGGGGCTGGCAGGGCTTTGCCAAGGTGGACATCGGGCACAGGGTGGGCTCCATGGGCTGGGAGGGCTTTGCCAACCTCAGGGATTCTGAGATTCTGGATGGGAACTGCAGTTTAGCACCAACATTAGTCAAGGATCTCTTTTCCCAGCAGAGCCAAGTTTTCCAAGGCTGTGGGAGCCCAGGAGAGGGTTGGGATCACCTTCCCTGCCCCACCACTGCCCATTCCTTGTGGGAGCCCAGGAAGGGTGGTGGGATCACCTTCCCTGCCCCACCACTGCCCATTCCTTGTGGGAGCCCAGGAAGGGTGGTGGGATCACCTTCCCTGCCCCACCACTGCCCATTCCTTGGATCTGCTCAGGCCCCCCATGGATCAGGAGTGGAATTCCCAGTGCAGCAGCCTGGGCTGCACCAGCTCCTCCAACCCACCAGCTGCCTTCTCAGCATCAGCAAACTACAGAAGGAGAAGAAGAGACCAATTAATAACCTTTTCCTTCCATGGAGGCTGAGCCTGGGCAGGCTCTGCCCCTCCCCAGGCCTGGCTTATCCCACTGGCTTATCCCACTGCATATCCCACTGCATATCCCACTGGATATCCCACTGCATATCCCACTGGATATCCCACTGCATATCCCACTGGATATCTCACTGCATATCCCACTGGATATCCCACTGCATATCCCACTGCATATCCCACTGGATATCCCACTGGATATCCCACTGGATATCCCACTGGATATCCCACTGCATATCCCACTGGATATCCCACTGGATATCCCACTTTTTCCTCTAAAACTCCTCAGAAATGTGCTCAAAGCCCCTCGTTGTGGAGCTTGCTGTGCTGTGGGAGCTGAGCAGTGCCCTGAGGTGCCTCTTACCCCAACTGTGTGTCACAGGATACAAAAATAGGGAAAAAAAGATAAAGGGAGTGTGGGAAAAACACTTCAGGCTTAAGAACTTGTTTTCTCTTCAGCGTGTCATGGCAGTGAGTGCTGCTCGTTCTTGTGTTGCTCTGACTGCAAAAATTACCTTGGCAGTGCTTGGTCTGCCCTGGAGGGAATATCCCACCCTGGAGTGGATGAATATCCCACCCCTGGAGTGAATATTCCTGCCTGGAGTGAATATTCCTGCCCTGGAGTGAATATTCCAACCCTGGAGTGAATGAATATCCCACCCCTGGAGTGAATGAATATCCCACTCCTGGAGTGAATGAATATCCCACCCCTGGAGTGAATATTCCTGCCTGGAGTGAATATCCCACCCCTGGAGTGAATATTCCTGCCTGGAGTGAATATTCCTGCCTGGAGTGAATATCCCAGCCCTGGAGTGAATATTCCTGCTTGGAGTGAATATCCCACCCCTGGAGTGAATATTCCTGCCTGGAGTGAATATTCCTGCCTGGAGTGAATATTCCTGCCTGGAGTGAATATCCCACCCCTGGAGTGAATATTCCTGCTCTGGAGTGAATATTCCATCCCTGGAGTGAGTGAATATCCCAGCCCTGGAGTGAAAATCCCAGCCCTGGAGTGAATATTCCACTCCTGGAGTGAATATTCCTGCTCTGGAGTGAATATTCCAGCCCTGGAGTGAACATTCCACACCTGCAGTGAATATCCCACCCCTGGAGTGAATATCCCACCCCTGGAGTGAATATCCCACCCCTGGAGTGAATATTCCAGCCCTGGAGTGAATATTTCTCCTGGAGTGAATATCCCACCGCTGGAGTGAATATTCCAGCCCTGGAGTGAGTGAATATTCCAGCCCTGGAGTGAATATCTCACCCTTGCAGTGAATATTCCAGCCCTGCAGTGAATATCCCACCCCTGGAGTGAATATTCCAGCCCTGCAGTGAATATCCCACCCCTGGAGTGAACATCCCACCCCTGGAGTGAGTGAACATTCCACCCCTGGAGTGAATATCCCACCCCTGGAGTGAACATCCCACCCCTGGAGTGAGTGAACATTCCACCCCTGGAGTGAATATTCCAGCCCTGGAGCTGCCCTGCTCCTCCCACACTCCACGGAGAGCCCCCCTGGGTGGGAGCAGCCTGCCAGCCTGCCCTGGGGGCCCAGGCTGGTCCTGTTGCTGCCCACCCTGCCCTGTGGTGGGGCACAGTCTGGGCACTGCAGTGGGCCCTGGGCACCCTCCAGGCTCAGGGGGCACCTTGGGCAGAACTCCAGGGACATCCCATGGACATTGTTCTTGTGGTGTTTGGGATTTATAGAATCAGGGAAACATGGAATAATTTAGGTTGGAAAAGCCTTTTAAGATCATCAAGTCCATCCATTCCCCAGCACTGCCAAGGCCACCACTGACCATGTCCCCAAGTGCCACCGCTGACCATGTCCCCAAGTGCCACATCCACAGGGCTTTGAAATCCCTGCAGGGCTGGGGATCCACCCCCACCCTGGGCAGCTGTGCCAGGGCCTGACCACCCTTTCCATGGAGAATTCTTCCCTAATATCCAACCTAAACCTCCCCTGGTTTTTCTCTAAGGGTTTTCTCTCTTCTGGTGTTGTTTCCTTTATGAAGCCCCAGGTTGGGCTGTGGGAGAGCTCAGGATGAGCCTCGTCCTCCTTCCATGGGGGGACTCAGAGCATCAGCTCATCACCCTCCAAACCTGCAAAGTTGGACAGATATTTAATTTCCTCTGCCCTCAGGTGCCCTGGGGGGGGTTGCAGTTTGCAGAGGGCTGATCTGGGAGATGGACCTGTGGCCACCTGGCTGGTTGGAGGCACCTTCCCCACAGCTGTGGCACTGCCTGGTGCTGCCCATCCTTGTCCTGCTCCGGCACTTCCCACTGATTTTCCAAAGCTGGAGGAAGTTGCTGCTTGTCAGTTGTCTCAGCAAGGCACAAATCCAGCCAAGTCAGGCACCAGGAGATGGAAAACTGGTTACAGGTTTGCCTGCCCTGGGGCTGCCGGGCTTGACCTCCCCCAGGGCAGAGGAGGAGCCCTGGTGGGTGATGGCACAGGACACCAACACAAGGCAGGAGCTCAGGTGCTGCCAGAGAAGGTCTCCAGCCTTTGGGAGGGTGAAATCACCCAGCAGGGGAAGAAGAGGAAGGAATATTCAGTGGGCTTGGTGTTCCAAGTAGCAATATTTGAAGAGTGGAAATCAGAACCCAGGAAGGAAGGAGGTGGTTGAGGGTCAGGAACTGAACACCTTTATGTGGCCCTTGGGGACACGGGCTGTGGTGGCCTGGAGAGATGGTTGGACTCACTGGTCTGAGAGGGCTTTGCCAACCAAATGATCCCACGGTTCCATAAATCTCAATTACCATAATAATAATGGCCATGGGTGTCATCAGGTGTGAACTCTGCCTGTGCTGGAGAGCCCCAGAGTGCCCCTGCAGGTTTGGTGTGTGCTGGACTCTGCTGCTCTGGGAGCTGCAAGGCAAACAATGAGCAAGAAGAAACATTTTAAACAACTTATTTTACTTAAAATAATATGTGGCATGAAAAACAGCCCACTCAGGGCTCAGACAGAGGCAGGTAAGAGACATATTTACATCCTGATATGCCCTTTCTGCAGGTCAGTTTAATGCCTCAAATAAAACCCCAGTTTCTCGTGTCCATGAGCCCTCTGTGTTTTAAGAATTTGTCCAGGTCTGTTGGGGAAATCAGCCAAGCCACAAACCTTTGGCAGCTCATCCCTGTGTCATTCCTGCATGAGCAGGAGGATGTTTGGGATGTTTTCACGCTGCTAAATGAAGCAAACTGGAAGAGCTGCAATGATTTTATAAGAATTCCCTAAGTATCCTCCAGTTTATCTCTGCCATTAGCTAATTGGAGCTGGATGGTTGCCATGGAGACCTGGAAAAGCAGCTTCAGTGCTCACTGAGGCACCGGTGGAGAGGGGACAGAGCATGGGGGGTGGGATCCCTGCCCACCTCCTGCTGCCAGCCCATGTCTGTGCCCACCCTGTGGGGCACACGTGCCCTGTGCAGGGGCTTGGGGCATTCTCAGCCTCTCCTGTCTCAGAAGGTGCATCCTGAGTGTCCTGCCTGGTGGGAATTGGTGAGGCAGAGCATCCCCAGCCCTGTCTGGTCTCCTCCTGGAGAAGGCAGAGCATCCCCAGCTCTGTCTGGATTCTCCCTGACAAAGGCAGAGCATCCCCAGCCCTGACTGGGCTCCTCCTGACAAAGGTAGAGCATCCCCAGCTCTGTCTGGGCTCCTCCTGGAGAAGGCAGAGCATCCCCAGCCCTGTCTGGGCTCCTCCTGACAAAGGCAGAGCATCCCCAGCCCTGTCTGGGCTCCTCCTGGAGAAGGCAGAGCATCCCCAGCCCTGTCTGGGCTCCTCCTGACAAAGGCAGAGCATCCCCAGCTCTGTCTGGGCTCCTCCTGACAAAGGCAGAGCATCCCCAGCCCTGTCTGGGCTCCTCCTGACAAAGGTAGAGCATCCCCAGCCCTGTCTGGGCTCCTCCTGGCAAAGGCAGAGCATCCCCAGCTCTGCCTGGGCTCCCCCTGACAAAGGCAGAGCATCCCCAGCTCTGTCTGGGCTCCTCCTGGTGAAGGCAGAGCATCCCCAGCTCTGTCTGGGCTCCTCCTGGAAAAGGCAGAGCATCCCCAGCTCTGTCTGGGCTCCCCCTGACAAAGGCAGAGCATCCCCAGCTCTGTCTGGGCTCCTCCTGGTGAAGGCAGAGCATCCCCAGCTCTGTCTGGGCTACCCATGACAAAGGCAGAGCATCCCCAGCTCTGTCTGGATTCCCCCTGACAAAGGCAGAGCATCCCCAGCTCTATCTGGGCTCCTCCTGGTGAAGGCAGAGCATCCCCAGCTCTATCTGGGCTCCTCCTGGTGAAGGCAGAGCATCCCCAGCTCTGTCTGGGCTCCTCCTGGAGAAGGCAGAGCATCCCCAGCCCTGTCTGGGCTCCCCCTGACAAAGGCAGAGCATCCCCAGCTCTGTCTGGGCTCCTCCTGGAGAAGGCAGAGCATCCCCAGCTCTATCTGGGCTCCTCCTGGTGAAGGCAGAGCATCCCCAGCTCTGTCTGGGCTCCTCCTGGAGAAGGCAGAGCATCCCCAGCTCTGCCTGGGCTCCCCCTGACAAAGGCAGAGCATCCCCAGCCCTGTCTGGGCTCCTCCTGGAGAAGGCAGAGCATCCCCAGCTCTGCCTGGGCTCCCCCTGACAAAGGCAGAGCATCCCCAGCTCTGCCTGGGCTCCCCCTGACAAAGGCAGAGCATCCCCAGCCCTGTCTGGGCTCCTCCTGGTGAAGGCAGAGCATCCCCAGCTCTGTCTGGATTCCTCCTGACAAAGGCAGAGCATCCCCAGCTCTGCCTGGGCTCCCCCTGACAAAGGCAGAGCATCCCCAGCTCTGTCTGGGCTCCCCCTGACAAAGGCAGAGCATCCCCAGCTCTGTCTGGATTCCCCCTGGCAAAGGCAGAGCATCCCCAGCTCTGTCTGGGCTCCCCCTGACAAAGGCAGAGCATCCCCAGCTCTGTCTGGGCTACCCATGACAAAGGCAGAGCATCCCCAGCTCTGCCTGGGCTCCCCCTGACAAAGGCAGAGCATCCCCAGCTCTGTCTGGGCTCCTCCTGGCAAAGGCAGAGCATCCCCAGCTCTGTCTGGGCTCCTTCTCGAGAAGGCAGAGCATCCCCAGCTCTGTCTGGATTCTCCCTGACAAAGGCAGAGCATCCCCAGCCCTGTCTGGGCTCCTCCTGGAGAAGGCAAAGCATCCCCAGCTCTGTCTGGGCTCCTCCTGGCAAAGGCAGAGCATCCCCAGCTCTGTCTGGGCTCCTCCTGGCAAAGGCAGAGCATCCCCAGCTCTGTCTGGGCTCCTTCTCGAGAAGGCAGAGCATCCCCAGCTCTGTCTGGGCTCCTCCTGGAGAAGGCAGAGCATCCCCAGCCCTGTCTGGGCTCCCCATGACAAAGGCAGAGCATCCCCAGCTCTGTCTGGGCTCCTCCTGGAGAAGGCAGAGCAGTCCCTGCAGGAATCCCACCCCCCCTAGCTGCCCTGCCTGGCCCTGCCACCCCTACACTGAACTCCTGCACTGGGCTCTGTGCTCCTGAGCACTCCAGATCCTCTCCATTCCATGAATCTTCTCCCAGAGGTTCCTTCCCAAGCTGTGCTTTGCACTCTCTCCACTGGTGGAGCCACAGGGAGAGACATCTGGTGTGTTGAGGAGGTCAAGTCCCCCCCAGCACTGACCCTGAGGGGACCCTGAGGGGACCCTGAGGGGACCCTGAGGGGGCAGCAGGACATGCTCAGCACAACATCTGTGGTGGTGTCTCAGCACAGGGACCTCTGTGGCAGGGACAGGGACTTGCTGAGGGGTCTCAGAGCAGAAGAGCAGAACGTGGAGTGTTGGTGTCAACATGACACTCTGAGGGGACACAGCTCTGTGTGCTCTGCAGGACTGACCCTGCCAGGGGGACAGAAACACAGACGGGGACACCACATTGCTCCTCAGGATCATTTAAAGGAGTCATTTCTCAGGCTCAGGTGTCTGCTGGGGCCTAGAACCAGACTGGGCTCCTTCCTCTGTAAATAATGAAGCAGCTGGGAAGGAAGTGGAGGGAGGTTTGGGGATTGTACCACTCTGTGCCAGTCTGGGCTGTTGTTGGCATGTGGTGGCCAGGTTTGGTATCAGAGAGGCAGGGAAGGCCCTGGCTCAGGGGAGAGTCAGCAGAAGGAAAAGGGGGTGGGAGTTTGTCTTTTAGGAAAGGAAGGAGGGGAAATTTAGATGGGATGTTGGAAAAGAATTCTTGGATAGGAGGGTGGGCAGACCCTGGCACAGGTGCCCAGAGAAGCTGTGGCTGCCCCAGCCCTGGGAGTGTCACAGGCCAGGCTGGACAGGGCTTGGAGCAGCCTGGGCTGGTGGGAGGTGTCCCTGCCCATGGCAGGGGTGGCACTGGGGGGGTTTTGAGGTCCTTCCCACCCAAAGCTGTTATTCCATACCTGATGTTCAGGCCCTCCCTTGACAGGGTGCCCCCAAAACTGCCAGCAGAGGTGGCAGCACAGCTGGAGGCTGTGGAGGGACAGCCCTGGGGAGCCTCCAGGAGCTGCTCTGGACAGAGCAGGGACAGCCCTGGGGAGCCTCCAGGAGCTGCTCTGGACAGAGCAGGGCCAGCCCTGGGGAGCCTCAAGGAGCTGCTCTGGACAGAGCAGGGACAGCCCTGGGGAGCCTCAAGGAGCTGCTCTGGACAGAGCAGGGCCAGCCCTGGGGAGCCTCCAGGAGCTGCTCTGGGCAGAGCAGGGACAGCCCTGGGGAGCCTCCAGGAGCTGCTCTGGACAGAGCAGGGCCAGCCCTGGGGAGCCTCCAGGAGCTGCTCTGGGCAGAGCAGGGACAGCCCTGGGGAGCCTCAAGGAGCTGCTCTGGGCAGAGCAGGGCCAGCCCTGGGGAGCCTCAAGGAGCTGCTCTGGGCAGAGCAGGGCCAGCCCTGGGGAGCCTCCAGGAGCTGCTCTGGGCAGACCCACTGTGGGAGGACAATGCTGGGAGCTGCCAGTGGGGGCTGTGCTGTTGTGGGCAGAGGATGCCAAGCAGAGGGAATGGTGCCCTGGGGCAAACATGGGACATTGCCACTGATGGGAGGTGAAAGGGGAGCTGATCCCCACGGTCACCTGTCAGAACCTGCCAGGCTCAAAGAGGCCAAGCTGGCAGCTCCCATCTCTCCTCAGAGACTGAAAAGGTCACTGCACAGCAGCTGCTCTGCTCTCCTTGGCATCTGCAGCGGGGCAGTGCCACGCTGTGTGCTGGCACTGCAACCCGTGGGCATGGCTGGCAGGAACTGAGGGCATCCCAGCACATCTAAAGGGGGAATGGTCCAGACAAAGCTCAGGGGGCAGCTGAGCACCTCTCCCAGTGCTGGGCTGGGCCCCTGCCCACAGCACGTGGCATTTCTGGGGGCACCAAATCACAGGAACAAACCAGCAGCTGAAGGAGGGGCTGCCTCCTGACCCCAAGGTCTTCCAGCTCCAGCTGTGGGATCTGAGCACAGTGATGCTCATTTGTTATTCTTCCTGAGATGATGTGTAATGTCGTAGCAAAGTGTCTTCACCAGGCTGGAACAGGGGAAAGCAGATGGCAGCCAGAGATGTGCTAATTAAGCTCGATAATAGACATGTTAATTAAAAGCCCCAAAGAGGAAAGGACATTCTGTAATCTCCTGGTGCTCTCAAGTCATGCAAAAATGTCCAGCTGGAAGAAGCAAAGACTTGTAAGGAACAGCTGGGCAGGCCTGGCAGGGCTGGGCTTTGCCCTGAGCTCGGAGCCCAAAGCCCCTCCAGGGTGAGAGGGATTGGGGGCAAAACCCACCTCAGGGAGGGAGAGATTGGAGGGCAGGACCCTCCCCAGGGAGGGAGAGGTTGGAGGACAGGACCCACCTCAGGGAGGGAGGGGGGGGGACACGACCCACCTCAGGGAGGGAGGGGTGGGGGGCAGGACCCTCCCCAGGAAGGGAGGGGTGGGGGGCAGGACCCACCCCAGGGAGGGAGGGGTGGGGGGTCAGGACCCTCCCCAGGAAGGGAGAGGTTGGAGGGCAGGACCCACGCCAGAGAGGGAGGAGTTGGGGGGCAGGGCCCTCCCCAGGGCGGGAGGAGTTGGGGGGCAGGACCCTCCCCAGGAAGGGAGAGGTTGGAGGGCAGGATCCACCCCAGGGATTCCAAGCAACTCTGCACTGGGGACACTTTGGGAAGATGAGCCTTCATTGGCACACAGAAACCCTCGTGCTACTCCCTCTGGCAGGAAAATCCATGAGCAGAAGTGCCTTGGAGACAGAGGGAATCTGTAGAGGTGGCTGGTGGAGTGTCCCCCTCCACCCCCAGGAGCTGCTCCATGCCCAGCCTGCTGCCACCTCTCCCTGCTCCAAGCCAGGCTCTGCCCAAGCCACCCCCCTCTTTATGTCCAGGTGCCTCCAGCACAGCCTCAAACCTCTTCTCTTCCTCTCCCTCTCCTCTTCAGGAGAGCTGGGGAGGGATTTTGGATAAAGGATGGAGGGACAGGACACAGGGAATGGCTTCCCAGTGCCAGAGGGCAGGGACAGGTGGGATATTGGGGAGGAATTGGTGTCTGGGAGGGTGGACAGGCCCTGGCACAGGTGCCCAGAGAAGCTGTGGCTGCCCCATCCCTGGGAGTGTCCCAGGCCAGGCTGGACAGGGCTTGGAGCAGCCTGGGCTGGTGGGAGGTGTCCCTGCCCATGGCAGGGGTGGCACTGGGTGGGCTTTGGGGTCCCTTCCAACCCAATCATGGAGATGCTCCAGGGCTGGATCCCTCTGCTCTGGAGCCAGGCTGGGAGAGCTGGGGGGGTCACCTGGAGAAGAGAAGGCTCCAGGGACACCTGAGAGCCCCTGGCAGGGCCTGAAGGGGCTCCAGGAGAGCTGGAGAGGGACTGGGGACAAGGGATGGAGGGACAGGACACAGGGAATGGCTTCCCACTGCCAGAGGGCAGGGCTGGGTGGGATATTGGGAAGGGATTGGTGTCTGGGAGGGTGGGCAGGCCATGGCACAGGTGCCCAGAGAAGCTGTGGCAGCCCCAGCCCTGGGAGTGTCCCAGGCCAGGCTGGACAGGGCTTGGAGCAGCCTGGGCTGGTGGGAGGTGTCCCTGCCCATGGCTGGGGTGGCACTGGGTGGGCTCTGAGGTCCCTCCAACCCAAACCACTCTGGGATTATGTTCAATTATTATATTCAGCTGTGGCCTCAAATCTTCAGGGCAAGGAGGACACAGGAAGAGCCTTCCCAGAAGCTGCAGCTGTTGGGTGAGTTGGCAAAGAGAGAAGCAGCACAAAAGATGGTTCTTATTAAGCAGCTGCCCCGTGATTTGTTCCCTGTGTTAGGGATGATCCATGGCCCCTGTTCACATTAACAGGCAACCATAAAGTATTTCTGTCAGCTGAGTTTTACTCAGAGTTAAATAAAATATGATAGTTTATGACAGGCATCAACTTTCCAGCATCCTGTTGCTCTTCTCTGGCAGCCTGAACATATGTTATTTTTTTAAAAGGCCTCTAACATATTGCATAAAGTCTCACATTGTGGTGATAACGTGGCTTCTTAGCTTGATTACCCCCCAAGATGAGCTTTCAAGCTTTATGAGAAGGCCATAAAAGTCAGCAGTGAGAGGAAACACCGACAGCAAACGACACTTTTTGCTGATCTGTATTAAAGAAGAGCTGTGTGTGGTTGTGGTGGCAGGTGAGGGATGCAGAGCTGCTCTGGGGCAGCCTGGGATGGAGGAGCTGCCTGTGCAGCTGGGAGGAGCATCTGGGGGTGGATGGACCTACTGGGCACGTGACGACCCTGGACAGAAGGGTGAGAGATGGGAACCAGGCCAGGTTCTGTTCCACCTCCAATCCTGTGCCCAGTTCTGGGCCCCTCCTGGCAAGGGAGACACGGAGGGGCTGGAGGGGGTGCAGGGCAGGGACAGAGCTGGGCAGGGGCTGGAGCAGCAGGAGGGGCTGAGGGAGCTGGGGGGGCTCAGCTGGAGCAAAGGAGGCTCAGGGGGCACCTTCTGGCTCTGCAATCCCTGCCAGGAGGGGGAGCCGGGACAGGGGGTCGGGCTGTGCCCCAGGGCACAGGGACAGGAGCAGAGGGCACGGCCTCAGGCTGGGCCAGGGCAGGGCAGGGGGCACAGCAGCAGGAAATTCCTCCTGGAAAGGGTGGGCAGGCACTGGCAGGGGCTGTCCAGGGAGGGTTGGAGTGCCCAGTCCTGGAGGTGCCCAAGGCAGGACTGGCTGTGGCACTGAGTGCTCTGGGCTGGGGGACAAGGTGGGCATCGGGCACAGGGTGGGCTCCAGGGGCTGGGAGGGCTTTGCCAAGGTGGGCATTGGGCACAGGGTGGGCTGCAGGGGCTGGCAGGGCTTTTCCAAGGTGGGCATCAGGCAAAGGGTGGGCTCTAGGGGCTGGGAGGGCTTTGCCAAGGTGGGCATCAGGCACAGGGTGGGCTCCATGGGCTGGGAGGGCTTTGCCAAGGTGGGCATCGGGCACAGGGTGGGTTCCATGGGCTGGGAGGGCTTTTCCAAGGTGGGCATCGGGCACAGGGTGGGCTCCATGGGCTGGGGGACAATGTGGGCATGGGGCACAGGGTGGGCTCCAGGGGCTGGCAGGGCTTTGCCACCCTCAGGGATTCTGGGATTCTGTGACTGCAGGTCTGCTCTCCCAGGGGAACTCTCCTGCTTGGCACACCAGAGAGCAGCAGGGGCTGTTCCCCATCATTGGTTTTCCTGCCCAGCAATTCCAGCTCCTCCAGACCCCCTGAACAAATCCCAGGTGCTGCTGCTGGGCCATTGCCATGGAGAGAAGCTGTTTGGAGGATGAGCCCAGAGCACCTTCCCACCCTGGCAGGGAAAGGATCTCCAGGTCAACACGGGGTTCTCTGGCTGAGAAGGAGCCACTGGGCCAAGCCCCCACAAACTGGGTCTGTGCTGCACCTCCTGAGCTGTGGGGGCACCTCCAGAGGGGCTGGGAGAGCTCAGCTGGCCAAAGGGCTCCAGAAAAGACACAACTGCAGCCTCTGAACAGGGTGGGAATGGATTACCCAACATTCCCTCCCAGCTTTGGCTCTGGAAGATGAACCAACATTCCCTGAGCTCATGTTCCCCTCCCTGCCAAGGGCCCCATTTCTGCTTTCTAAAGGGCATCCCAAGGGAAGCTGCAGCTCAGGGCAGGGGCTGGGCTGGGCTCAGCTGCCCCCTGGCACAGCCTGCCCAGGGAAAGGCTCCTCCAGCTGGCAGTTTTAATGAGCACATTTCCATAATGCAGGAGCTGGAGCTGCTCAGGCCACTTGGGACGTGATTAAAGCCCAGGAGAAACTCCCCAGGAGGAGAAAGGCTCCGGTTTGGAGCTGGGATTTTAGAGCTTTGTCCTGTTTGGGTGCAGCTCTGAGCCTCCCTCCCTCCCTGGGGCAGCACTGCCCTGTGCCTTCCCCTTCTCCCAAACCATTAAACAACCCAAAATCTCATTAAAGCATCACTGCCAAGTGTTTAAGCTCAGCATAAATCATGGTTAATACACTTCTTATTAACAGGCTTCCAACCCTTGCATTTCAAGTGGAATTTTCGACTTGGTGGAGCTCAGAAACAAACTGTTTAATTGCTGGACACGAGATATATTTTGATCTTTTGCAGGGAAAAAAAAACCCACCCAGAGTGAAAGTTGTGCTTCGTTTGTGATCGGAATTAATGAGATCAAAGCAAAACTTGGCAAGTTTAAGCAGCATTAATTCAAAGGAGCACTGGCAGCAGCTCTGCTCCCTCCAGTCAGAACAGCCTCTTCAGAATAGTTAAGGAGCATTTAGAATTTCATATCTGAACATTCCCCCTCGTGCTGTTTCTCCCTGGTGTTGGATCCCTCGGATTCCATGGCCAGACACAGGATAATCCAACCAGAGCAACAGCAGAGAAGGGCCGAGTGGCTGAAGGACAAGGTGACCAAAAAAGGTGTGAAATTGGATTAAATGTCCTGTGGCACCTCAGAGGAATCTTGGCCCTCAGGGAGGGAACGGAGCTGGGGGGAATAAACCCATTTATTGGCCTCACAGGGGTAAGGGAGAGTCAGACCAGGGGAGAGACTTTCTCTTCCCAGGGATACACAAGACAAAAGAGTTGCAGCAATAATGGAGAGTCAATAACACTTCAGAGCAGTGGGATGATTTCTGTAGCTGATCAATAGGAGATAATGAGGTTTGGAGTGTTTGGGTAAACAGGGAGGAGAAAATTGGAAAGAATTATCTTCGTTGGGTTTTTTTCCTGAGAAAATGCCCTGAACTGACACTTTGAGGTCACTTCAGTTGAAATCCCCGGGTCTGGAGGAATTGAAAGGGCAGGTTGGAGAGGAGCTGCCAAAGAGCAGCCCAAGGGCTCAGCCAGGGTTGGAATTCCAAGGGACAAACCCAGGAACTCATGGAGAGCTCAGGGGGCTGATCATGGATAAACCCCAACTCGTTTGGATCCAAAGTGCCAAAACTCTGCAGGGTTGGGTCTCAAGGAGGTCGGGCCCAGAGAGTGCTGGTGAATGGAGCTGCATCCAGCTGGTCACCAGTGGTGTCCCCAGGGGTCTGTGTTGGGTCCAGTCCTGTTTAACATCTTTAGTGATGATTTAGATGAGGGGATTGAGTCCATCAGCAGCAAATTTGCTGATGACACCAAGTTGGGAGGGAGTGTCGACCTGCTGGAAGGCAGGAGGGCTCTGCAGAGGGATCTGGAGAGACTGGAGAGATGGGCTGATTGCAATGGGATGGAGTTCAACAAGGCCAAGTGCAGGTCCTGCCCTTTGGCCACCCCAAGCCCTGCAGCGCTCCAGGCTGGGCACAGAGTGGCTGGAGAGCAGCCAGGCAGAGGGACCTGGGGGGACTGAGGGACAGGAAGCTCAACAGGAGCCACCAGTGTGCCCAGGTGGCCAAGAAGGCCAATGGGATCCTGGCCTGGATCCAAACTAGCGTGGCCAGCAGGCCCAGGCAGTGACCCTTCCCCTGGACTCTGCCTTGGGGAGGCCACACCTTGAGTGTTGTGTTCAGTTCTGGGCCCCTCAGTTGAGGCAAGAGATTGAGGGGCTGGAGCGGGGCCAGAGACAGAGAATCCACCTCCAGGGACAGAGAATCCACCATGTCTTGATCCAACCCTACTGGGATCACCAGCCCAGGGCACTCTGTGATCCCAGTGGGGTTGGATCAAGGGTTGATGATCTCAGAGGTCTCTTCCAACCCAAGTGAGAAGAGCAACGAGGCTGGAGAAGGGACTGGAGCACAAGTGCTGTGGGGAGAGGCTGAGGGAGCTGGGGGTGTTCAGCCTGGAGAAGAGGAGGCTCAGAGGTGACCTCAGCACTGTCTGGAACTGCCTGAAGGGAAGTTCTGGCCAGGTGGGGGTTGGTCTCTTCTCCCAGGCACTCAGCAATAGGACAAGGGGGCACGATGGGCTCAAGCTCTGCCAGGGGAAATTGAAGTTGGAGAGCAGGTGGAAATTCTTTGCAGAGAGAGTGCTCAGGGATTGGAATGGGCTGCCCAGAGAGGGGGTGGATTCCCCATCCCTGGAGGTTTTTCAGCTGAGCTTGGCCGTGGCACTGAGTGCCATGATCTGGTAAAGGGACTGGAGTTGGACCAAGGGTTGGACTTGATGATCTCAGAGGTCTTTTCCAACCCAATCCATTCTATGGATGTGGCACTGAGTGAGAATCCACCACGTCTTGATCCAACCCTACTGTGAGAATCCACCATGTCTTGATCCAACCCTACTGTGATCACCAGCCCAGGGCACTCTGTGCCCTGGGCTGGTGATCACAGTGGGGTTGGATCAAGGGTTGGACTTGATGATCTCTGAGGTCTTTTCCAACTCAATCCATTCTATGATTCTGTGATTCTAAATGCAAATCCACCCAGGAAGGGATTAAGGATAAATCTTCAGTGAGTGAAGGAAAGAGCTGACCATCAAATGCAGCAGCTCAGAGGTCAGGAAGTGTGGAGGGAAATGCTGAGAGCCCCAGGACAGGCTGTGCTTCTAAAGGACATTAAAAAGGAAATGGTCACAGTTGCCAAGGGCAGAAAGGAATCAAGGGAGAAGTGGAGCTGATGGACAGAACTGAAAGGTCACTTGCACAAGGCCAAGCACATGGAACATCCTCTATTTGCAGGAGGGTGGGCTTGTTGAACACGGGGACTAAGGGAATCCAACAGTTGCCTCTGCAGCAGATGGGCCATAACTGCTGAAATAGGACAGGATGGATAATAATGGGAGTCATAATCCAACCAAGGAGATGAAGAATTGCCTGGAGCAAAGAGCAAAAGCACAGTCAGTGAAGTCACAGCCTGGAGGGACTTCCTGGGGGTTTTCTGACAGACAAGAGGGGGGGCCAAGTTTATTTAGTGTTTTCATGGCAATGCTGGTACAGCAATCAGGAATAAGTTGGTAACAATGAGCTGGGAAACACCCAGTTCAGAGGCAGAGCTGGAGGATCCTCAGGACAGGGACTGCAGCAAGGGAGTAAAATATGAGCATTTGAAGGGATAATAATCAGAGGTACTAAGAAATGTGGCTTTGAGGTAGAGACACTTCTAACTAGACAGCTTCTTGTCCCTTGAGCTTTTCCTCCTCCTTTGCGCTGGGAAAATGCCAGCTCTGCTAAAAGGCACAACTTTTCCTCATGCAGTAGATTTATCTTTATTCTCTTTATTTCCTCAGGGAGCAAAACAAGCAGCTTTCCAAGCTGGATAATATTTAGCTCTTATTATTTCTTTATTTTTTATTGCTCACTGGAAATCAGAAGTTTCTCTCTTAACTTCCCGTGGTCATTTGTCAGTCCTGGCCTGACCCCTCCCCTCACCCATCCTGGGACCTGAGGGACATCAGGGGCATCCCTGTCCCCCCAGGGACATCAGGGGCATCCCTGTCCCCCCCCAGGGACATCAGGGGCATCCCTGTGCCCCTCCCAAGGACATCAGGGGCATCCCTGTGCTCTCCAGGGACATCAGGGGCATCCCTGTGCCCCTCCCAAGGACATCAGGGGCATCCCTGTGCTCTCCAGGGACATCAGGGGCATCCCTGTGCCCCTCCCACGGACATCAGGGGCATCCCTGTCCCCCCCCAGGGACATCAGGGGCATCCCTGTGCCCCACCACCCCCAGGAACATCCCATCCCTGTGCCCCTTTCCAGGACATCCCTGTGCCCCTTTCAGGGATATCTCTGTGCCCTTTTCAGGGATATCCTTGTTCCCCCCAAGGACATCCCTGTGCCCCCCAAGAACATCCCTGTGCCCCCCAAGGACATCCCATTCCTGTGCCCCTTTCAGGGATATCTCTGTGCCCTTTTCAGGGATATCCTTGTGCCCCCCAGGGACATCCCTGTGCCCCCCAAGGACATCCCATCTCTGTGCCCCTCGAGGTCATCCCATCCCTGTGCCCCCCGAGGACATCCCATCCCTGTGCCCCCCAGGGACATCCCTGTGCCCCCCAAGGACATCCCATCTCTGTGCCCCCCGAGGACATCCCATCCCTGTGCCCCCCCCAGGGACATCCCATCCCTGTGCCCCCCGAGGACATCCCACCCCTGTGCTCCCCCAGGGACATCAGGGACATCCCTGTCCCCCCCCAGGGACATCAGGGACCTCCCTGTGCCCCCCCAGCTCTCACACCCGGAGCAAAGTAGAGAGGAAACCACTTACTTTGCCCTCTTTGCTCTCTTTGCTGTCAGACACAACTCTCTAACTCTGCTGAGCTAAAATGAGGCAGGGGCAGAGCAGGACCCACCCGGGAGGTGCAGCTGGACTGGCCCAATGATCTGTTGGTTCCAGCAGATCTTTCCCAGTGCCCTCTCAGATGCCCCGAGCTGGAGGGACCTCCAGGGACCATCGAGGGCAGCTCTTCAGGGAGGGACCTGCAGGGTGATTGCAGAGGGTTCCACTGCTCCTTTCCTGGGTGATCGTTCCCCTTATGAGAATTAGCAATAATTAATTGCAACCCATTAACAGCAATGCTGACCTGACCACTCTCCAGCCGTGGGTTTCTCACCCTCTCTGAGCAGTTACAGCAAAATCAGTCCCTCCCTCCCTTGTTTTGCACAAAGGGGTCAGTCGTGTCTGGGCTGTTCTGCAGAGACAGTGGCAGGGCTGGGGACAGCCAGGAGTGCTGCCCCTCTTGGCATGGAGCCTCCTGAGGGATAAATCCTGCCCCTTGGGCAGCACAGAGCCAGTGGCACTGCCCTGGGCCCCTGGGCAGGGGGTGCCAGCACTGCAGATGCAGCTGAAACGTGGCCTGGAGGAACTGTGGGCAAGGAAAACAAAGATCCTCTGGCACTGAATGGAGGAGTAAAGTCCCTGTCCCAGCAGGGGCCTGGGGGGACTCCAGCAGGGCGAGGGAGGTGGGAGAGCAGGGGAAGGGCTGAGTGGCTCCAAACAAGCAGGTGGGAATGTGGCAAAATGTGGATTGGGTAAAATATTCTCAGGAAAGGATGTTCTTTGATGTTTGGTCTTTGTGGACTTTCAAACCTCATCAACAAGAAGGGGATTGGATCCATGACACAGAGAGCAGCCCACAAGCTCCCAAGGATGTCCAGCTGCTGGAAAAACAAACTGTTGTGGAATTGCCTTGTCAGGGTTTGGGGCTGGACGTGGTTCAGTGACCTCAGACCTCGGGGAGGTTCAAAGCTGGGGAAGAAGGATGGCCCAGTGCTGGGGACACAAGGGATGCAGGAGCTACAGCCACGAGGAGAACCCTCAAGACAAGGAAGAAAGGAATGAAGACAAGGCAGCAACTGTGCTGAGATCAGCTCCAAAGGGGTGAATGATCCCAGCAGGGACAGATCCAGCACCAACCCAGGAAACCCCCAAGGCAGAGGAAGAGACTGAGCATGGCACTGACTGGCACTGGAGGGGACCAGGAACCAACAGGAGACAGACTCCTGATTATCACCAGAACTGTGTAACTTGTAGCCAAGGAACTCGAATTCCTTTGTTAGCTACAATGAACAGAGCAAAGTGTTGGTGGTTGGAGAGCAGGATTTGTGCCATCCCACTGAGCACCAGCGTTATGCAGCTCTGAAATAAATTATTGGTGTGCCATTCCTGGCTTCTTCCACACTGGGCACTGATTTTCGTGGCCAAGACCATGCTGGGTCCTGGGGGTCAGACTGTCCACCTTCTCTCTCCCTTTTCTTTCTCTGTCTCTCTCTCTTCTCTACCTTCTTCTTCTTCTCAAAAAGCATCATAAGCCAGACCAAAAAGTTCCATGTTGTGTCTGGAAGGTGTCCCTGCCCATAGAAGGGCTGGAACAAGATGGGCTTTAAGGTCCCTCCAACCCAAACCCTTCCATGATTCTGTGGTAAGAGAAGCTCCTCTTTGGTCCTGTTGGCTCTGCCTGGGTGGGATCCTCTTGTGTCCTGCTGGCTCCTTCTGATGGGATCCTCTTGTGTTCTGCTGGTTCTCCCTGGATGGGATCTTCTCTTGTCCTGCTGGCTCTTCCTGGTGGGATCCTCTTCTGTCCTATTGGCTCTTCCTGAGTGGGATCCTCTTGTGTCCTGCTGGCTCCTCCTGCATGGGATCCTCTTTGATTCTGTTGGCTCTTCTGGGTGGAATCCTCTTGTGTCCTGCTGGCTTCTCCTGGGTGGGATCCTCTTGTGTCCTGCTGGCTCCTCCTGGGTGGGATCCTCTCGTGTCCTGCTGGTTCTCCCTGGGTGGGATCCTCTCGTGTCCTGCTTGTTCTCCCTGGGTGGGATCCTCTTGTGTCCTGCTGGCTTCTCCTGGATGGGATCCTCTTGTGTCCTGCTGGCTCCTCCTGGGTGGGATCCTCTCGTGTCCTGCTGGTTCTCCCTGGGTGGGATCCTCTTGTGTCCTACTGGCTTTTCCTGGTGGGATCCACACGAGCTGGTGTTCCAAGGCTGCTGCTAGCAGCTCCTTCCACCAGAAGAACATCCTTTTCAAGCCAGGAGCTGCCTGGCTGGGAGCTGAGGCAGCTCCTGTTCCTCTGGGAACCAGGAGGAGCTCGGGGTTCAACCCCAGAATTCGTGTTTCCAGGTACAGTTTGGGACCTGCTTCTCCTGGCGCTGGGCTTTGTGGCAGTGCAGTTATTGCTGCCCCCGGGCACACAGAGCAGCCCCACACCCTCCTCCTGCCCTGGGCAGCATCAGAGCCAGCTGGGCAAGGTGGGCACTCTCCAGCAGGAGGGAGAGCTGAGCTGGAGGGAACGGGACCCGTGGGCAGGGAGGGGACAGGAGCCAGCCCTGCCTGGGGACAACGTGCCAGCCCCAGGGGACACCTGGAGTGCCAGGGCTGGCTGGCACACCCTTCCTGGGCATTGCAAACCACCCAGAGAGCACCAGGGCTGCCTGGCACACCCTTCCTGGGCAATGCAAACCACCCAGAGAGCACCAGGGCTGCCTGGCACACCCTTCCTGGGCATTGCACAGCACCTGGAGCACCAGGGCTGCCTGGCACACCCTTCCTGGGCATTGCAAACCACCCAGAGAGCACCAGGGCTGCCTGGCACACCCTTCCTGGGCAATGCAAACCACCCAGAGAGCACCAGGGCTGCCTGGCACACCCTTCCTGGGCAATGCAAACCACCCAGAGAGCACCAGGGCTGCCTGGCACACCCTTCCTGGGCATTGCAAACCACCCAGAGAGCACCAGGGCTGCCTGGCACACCCTTCCTGGGCAATGCAAACCACCCAGAGAGCACCAGGGCTGCCTGGCACACCCTTCCTGGGCATTGCAGAGCACCCAGAGAGCCAGGGCTGCCTGGCACACCCTTCCTGGGCATTGCACAGCACCTGGAGCACCAGGGCTGCCTGGCACACCCTTCCTGGGCATTGCAAACCACCCAGAGAGCACCAGGGCTGCCTGGCACACCCTTCCTGCGCATTGCAAACCACCTGGAGCACCAGGGCTGCCTGGCACACCCTTCCTGGGCATTGCAAACCACCTGGAGCACCAGGGCTGCCTGGCACACCCTTCCTGGGCATTGCAAACCACCCAGAGAGCACCAGGGCTGCCTGGCACACCCTTCCTGGGCATTGCAAACCACCTGGAGCACCAGGGCTGCCTGGCACACCCTTCCTGGGCATTGCAAACCACCTGGAGCACCAGGGCTGCCTGGCACACCCTTCCTGGGCATTGCAAACCACCTGGAGCACCAGGGCTGCCTGGCACACCCTTCCTGGGCATTGCAAAGCACCCAGAGAGCACCAGGGCTGCCTGGCACACCCTTCCTGGGCATTGCAGAGCACCCAGAGAGCACCAGAGCTGCCTGGCACACCCTTCCTGGGCATTGCAGAGCACCCAGAGAGCCAGGGCTGCCTGGCACACCCTTCCTGGGCATTCCAAAGCACCTGGAGCACCAGGGCTGCCTGGCACACCCTTCCTGGGCATTGCACAGCACCTGGAGCACCAGGGCTGCCTGGCACACCCTTCCTGGGCATTGCAAACCACCTGGAGAGCCAGGGATGCCTGGCACACCCTTCCTGGGCATTGCACAGCACGTCTGGGCTCTGCTGATATGACAATATCAATCAATCTAATTAGATCTCTTTGCATAAACACAAAATTTGCATACAAAGTCGAGCCAGCCCAGGGGACAGCTGAGATAAACAAGGGGTGAGGGAAAACCAGAATTTTTTGAATTATTGGTGTTTTACTCAGGCTGCATCAGTGAGGGTGGAAAAAGCCTCCTGTGAGTGCCTGGAGCCTCAAGCTGATGGAATAAAGGACACAAAGTACCTTTTAAGAATGAAAATGGAAGAGAAATGTGGAAACTTGAAAAGCTTCTCAGTGCTCCCATGGAAGGATGTGGAGGGAATTTTTCTGGGAACACACTTGAATATTGAAAAATGTGGATTTAATTAAGATTTATAGCACAAGGTTTTGAGTTCTTGAAAGGAAATCAGGAGAAGGATTCTGGGGTGGCAGCAGGGTGGGTTTGGTTCCCCTGTTGTGCCTTGTGGGTGCTGACCTGCCCTGGCCAAGGAGCTGCTGGGCCCAGGCAGGGGATGCTCAGGGGGCACCACGTGGGCATTTTGCCCTCCATGGGAGAGAAATGGGTCTGCTTTGTTCCCCTTCCTTCTGGGGGTCACTCCTCCTGGTCCCTGCAGCCCCAGACCATTCCATGGATCCACGCTGGAAAAACAAGCCCCAGAATGCTGAGCATGGACCCATCTGGTGCTGGGTGGGACTGGGATCCTGCAGCTTGGCTGGGCCTGGCACAGGGAATTGGGCTGAGGAGAAGCTCCGAGGCATCTCAGCAGCTGATTCCCTGGCAAATAACACTGTCCTCAGCTTTGGCCTTGGCCTTGAACCCCACAGACATGCCCACCCCAAGGGGAGGATGTGCTGCCACCCCTCACCTCTCCCCGAGCTCTGCCACAGCCCCTCGGGCAGCAGGAGGGCAGAGTTCCCACCAGGAGCCAGGCTGGGAGAGCTGGGGGGTCACCTGGAGAAGAGAAGGCTCCAGGGACACCTGAGAGCCCCTGGCAGGGCCTGAAGGGGCTCCAGGAGAGCTGGGGAGGGACTGGGGACAAGGGATGGAGGGACAGGACACAGGGAATGGCTTCCCACTGCCAGAGGGCAGGGACAGGTGGGATATTGGGAAGGGATTGGTGTCTGGGAGGGTGGGCAGGCCCTGGCACAGGTGCCCAGAGAAGCTGTGGCTGCCCCATCCCTGGGAGTGTCCCAGGCCAGGCTGGACAGGGCTTGGAGCAGCCTGGGCTGGTGGGAGGTGTCCCTGCCATGGCAGGGGTGGCACTGGGTGGGCTTTGAGGTCCTTCCAACTCAATCATGGAGATGCTCCAGGGCTGGAGCCAGGCTGGGAGAGCTGGAGGGTCACCTGGAGCAGGGAAGGCTCCAGAGACACCTGAGAGCCCCTGGCAGGGCCTGAAGGGGCTCCAGGAGAGCTGGAGAGGGACTGGGGACAAGGGATGGAGGGACAGGACACAGGGAATGGCTTCCCACTGCCAGAGGGCAGGGCTGGGTGGGATACTGGGCAGGAATTGGTGTCTGGGAGGGTGGGCAGGCCCTGGCACAGGTGCCCAGAGAAGCTGTGGCTGCCCCAGCCCTGGGAGTGTCCCAGGCCAGGTTGGACAGGGCTTGGAGCAGCCTGGGCTGGTGGGAGGTGTCCCTGCCCATGGCAGGGGTGGCACTGGGGGGGCTCTGAGGTCCTTTCCAACCCAAACCATTCCAGGATTCTGGGATCTCTGATGAGGGAGGGGGTCTCTGCCTTCCCACCACTGCTCCATTCAGTCCCATTTCATTAATGGTGCCCCTGGGGGGCTTCACCCTCATTCCATCTCTGGGAGACCATCCCCATCCTGGGCCTCTCCAGGGAAAAGGCTTTTCCTGTCAGTGCATCCCTGTCCAAAGCACAGCAAGAGGTTGATAATCAGCAATGTGTCCAAGCTGGCAGGGGGCACTGCAGGGTTTGCAGCTCAGCTCCTTGTGTGAAACCAACTCTCTGAAACTGTGGCTTTTATTAAGGGGGAATTTTAATTTGCTTCCTTATCATTATGTGTGTGTGGTGAGTGACCTACATTTTGATTAATGAAGAGAAAAATAGATTTTTCTCCTGGCTGGGAGGCCCTGAGTTGTTTTTATTTTCCTCTTTAATCTTGGAAATGGGTTTAGCCATTGGGTGATGCAGAGACTCAGACCCACCACGCTGATGCTGCAGTGGGGTCACATCTCAAGGATTCTCAGCATTGGCATTCTGGGTTTTTTTGTCTGCAGGAGGCAGAGAATCCACAGCAGGAGGATCAGAGGGGGTGCCCAGGCTGTGAGTGCTTCAGAGGATACCCAGGCACCTCCTGCCACGGTGGGCAGTGCTGGCCAGAGACCCCCAGGGCTCTGGGGGGCATTTGTGGTTGGTGATGGCCCATGAGGGGCAGAGCTTGGGGGATGGATGCCAGGTCCAAGAATGCCAGGCTGGGTCAGGCTGGGAGGGCCCAGAGTGGATCACTGGTGCCCCCTCCCTGCCCATCCCACAGCACCTGGTACAGGGCAGATGGTGGAAGGCCACGGGCAGTGTAGGGGACAGTGGCACCTCCTGGAGTCACAGCTGAGCCTCTCCAGGGCAGCCCCAGGAGTGGGGCTGGGGGGCTGGGGGGCTGAGGCACCCCCAGCTGGGGGGCACCAGGAAGGGGCACTTTGGGCAGGAAGGGGCACTTTGGGCAGGAAGGGGCACTTTGGGCAGAAATGTGGAGTTTGGGCAGAAAGGGGCAGTTTGGGCAGAAAGGGGCAGTTTGGGCAGAAATGTGGAGTTTGGGCAGGAAGGGGCACTTTGGGCAGAAAGGGGCAGTTTGGGCAGAAATGTGGAGTTTGGGCAGGAAGGGGCACTTTGGGCAGAAAGGGGCACTTTGGGCAGAAAGGGGCAGTTTGGGCAGAAAGGGGCAGTTTGGGCAGAAATGTGGAGTTTGGGCAGAAATGTGGAGTTTGGGCAGAAATGTGGAGTTTGGGCAGAAATGTGGAGTTTGGGCAGAAAGGGGCAGTTTGGGCAGACAGAGGCAGTTTGGGCAGAAATGTGGAGTTTGGGCAGAAATGTGGAGTTTGGGCAGAAAGGGGCAGTTTGGGCAGAAAGGGGCAGTTTGGGCAGAAAGGGGCAGTTTGGGCAGAAATGTGGAGCTGGGTCAGAAAGGGGCAGTTTGGGCAGGAAGGGGCACTTTGGGCAGAAAGGGGCAGTTTGGGCAGAAAGGGGCAGTTTGGGCAGAAATGTGGAGCTGGGTCAGAAAGGGGCAGTTTGGGCAGGAAGGGGCACTTTGGGCAGAAATGTGGAGTTTGGGCAGAAATGTGGAGTTTGAGCAGAAAGGGGCAGAAAGGGGCAGTTTGGGCAGAAATAAGGGGCAGTTTGGGCAGAAATAAGGGGCAGTTTGGGCAGAAATAAGGGGCAGTTTGGGCAGGAAGGGGCAGTTTGGGCAGGAAGGGGCAGTTTGGGCAGAAAGGGGCAGTTTGGGCAGAAATGTGGAGTTTGGGCAGAAATGTGGAGTTTGGGCAGAAATGTGGAGTTTGGGCAGAAAGGGGCAGTTTGGGCAGAAAGGGGCAGTTTGGGCAGAAAGGGGCAGTTTGGGCAGAAATAAGGGGCAGTTTGGGCAGAAATAAGGGGCAGTTTGGGAAGGAAGGGGCAGTTTGGGAAGGAAGGGGCAGTTTGGGAAGGAAGGGGCACTTTGGGCAGGAAGGGGCAGTTTGGGAAGGAAGGGGCAGTTTGGGAAGGAAGGGGCAGTTTGGGCAGGAAGGGGCACTCTGGGCAGGAAGGGGCAGTTTGGGCAGAAAGGGGCAGTTGGGGCAGACAGGGGCAGTTGGGCAGAAATGTGCCCTCTGCCCCCTCTCTGCTTTGCCACTCTCACAGACCCAACCCCCTCAGCTGCCTCTTGCAGGGGGTATTTGAGGTGTCTCAGGTACGTTCATTTTTCAGCAGCTCTGAATTTTCCCTCCAGTCCTTTCCCACAGAGGACGGGCCCGGCAGGGGGTGCAGGATTCCAGTCAGAATTCCCTGCCTTTCTCGGAGGGAACACCCTCTCCTCACACTGCACTGGCTGCCTGTCGGAGCTCAGCTATTTGCTTTCTCCGGTTTTTAATTAACCAGCTCAGCTGAGGGGATTACACGCCTTGAAAAAACCCCAAACTATTGAGCTCGAGTATTTAAGCGGCATTACTGAGAAAATCAGGCAGCACTTGGAGCCTCGAAGTGTGATGGGGAAGGGGAAAGGGCAGCGGGGTGTGAAAGTACATTTGCATGTCTTTGAAAAGAAGAAACTGCAGAGGGAACTCCTGGCTGGGAGGGTGCAGAGGGAACTCTGTGGCTGCCCCTGGATCCCTGGAAATAAATGAAGCTTTCAGGCTAAAATCCCACATTCCCTTTCTTTGGAGATGGAGGAAGTTTCAGGAAGGGATTTCTCTGCCTTTGGAAGAAGGAGGAGCTGCCAGGGGAGGGTTGGCAGCCTGAGCCAGAGCTGGGGTTCAGCTCCTCCTTCCCAAAGCACACCCTGGCAGAGGGAGAGGCTCCCTAAACTCGCTGTCTCTGGGTCTCAGACACTCTCCAGCTGGAATTTGGCTCCTCCTGGAGCAGAAGGATGGTCCCCATAAGGGACCACACTGACCACTCAGAATTGGGAGGCACATCCCAGGTTTGCTCCACGAGCAGGGAGACCCCTGTGTGGTTTTGGTGCCCCAGGTTTGTGGGGATGAGTTTGGGGGTCGTGGCCTTACAGGCAAAGGCTGCAAACAGGAAAAAACAGAGCAAAAAATGTACTGGAGTTGGGAAAATAAACTCAAAGGAGTGAGGACAGAGGCAGAGGCAGAGGCAGATCTTGGCTGCAGAGCTGGAGGCACCACAGCACAGGGGAGGGGTGTCTGGAGCAGCTCCTCAGTCTGCTGAAGATCCAACTAATGTCATGGTAAGGTTTGAGATTTCAGACTGTAATAGGACAAACAACTGTGATGCCCAAACAAATCCTCTCCAGCTGTCTTTGTCCTTGGCTTACCTGCTCGTAACCAGGAGAGCTGACAGAGCAGTGCAGCCTGTTGCTGTTTCCCTGCCCCAATTAACCTAAAATGTTTGTCATCTCAGCTCTGCAGAGGTTTGTGGTCCCACCTTCTCCCTCCATACCCCGTGTCACTGCACACAGCTCAGGCACTGCTGCTGTTTTGATCAGACTTTCCATTTGACATTAAATTCGACTTGTTTTTACCAGAGTAGGTGATGCCTGAGGGTGACACTCCAGCTCCTGATTCCTCACCAAGGGGAGAAAGCACCTGATGTTTTCCTTCCCTGGCTTGGGACAGCAGATGATCTGGTTGATCCCAGTCTGTGCTCAGAGCCCTCCCTGAGCCCATCCTGGTGCCCCACAGGAGCCCCTGCTCTTGGAGACCCCCCTTAAGCCCAGTTTGATTCTGTTTGTAGGCTGGAGACCTGCTGGGATGAGTCTGGGGAGGGAGCAGAGAATGTGAGTCAGTGTTTGAGAGGAAGCAGAGGCACCTCCTTCACCAAGGGAGGAGATGGTGCAAAGGTGGGTAATGCATTTAAATAACAGGGAGAGGGAGTTGCCCCACCCATGGGGAAGGTTTGGGTAAAATTACACCTGGAAAAGTGTTCTTTCCTGCCTCCAAGTGGAACTCTGGGTGAGGGCTCAGCAGTGGCTGCTGCAGACACTCAGATCCCCAGCCTGTTTAATTAACCCCAATCAAGCCCCTCTGAACATGGATTTTCAGCTCCACATTGTTCCCCTGAGGGCAGCAATGACCTGCCCCTTTCCTTTCCTGCATTTTGTGTGTTGGCCTTTCCCCTCCTCAAACCCACGATCCCAGCTCAGCATTTGGAATGTTGTCCAGGAATGATTTCCTGCCCCTGCCAAAGCTTCTGCTGCGTGTCCAGTGTGTGGATGTGTGTGCTGGTTTAAAGGTGAACCAGCAGGGGAAATGAACTCACCACGAGAGAGATTATAAGTCAGAGCTAAAATTTAATAATAATATTACAATAACAACACTGACACACAAGGGAAATTGCTTTCAACTCACAAAACCCCAGCAGTATAACCCAGTGTCCTGGGGCACAAACCCAAGGGGGTTTGTTTGCCCTTGTGCTGAGACCCCTGTGGTTCCCCCAAGTCCAGAGCAAAAGGAAAAGAAAAACCTGTTGGTGCAGGCGAGGGCTGTGGTCTGGGTGAGAGCAGTGATCTCCTCCTGTCGAGGTCCTGCTGCTGCTCTGGATCCGACGAGAGGTCCCCGAGGTCTTACCCACCACTTATGTACCCTCAGGGAGCACCCAGTCCCTCCCCCTGGGCGGGGACTCACACAATGGGTGATTGACTCTGGGAGCCAGGGGGTGTTGAACTGTTGATGGCCCATTGGCAGCTCCGCCCCCTCAGGCTGGGTGTGAAGGTGATAATGGCTCCCTGGGCAGCTGCTGCTAATGGCCCATTGTCCTTGGGGAATGGATAGAGGGGGTGGAATACACAGCTTTGATCACCCCCACACAGGGTTAGCTGGTCCCTCCTGCTGAACTAGGACAATGTGAGAGGCAGTTCCCTCTCTGGCAGCTGGGAAAGCAGAGCTGGAGGGGCCCAGAGGGGGTGTTGGGCTCAAATTCCTTGTGGTGATGCCAAAGGATTTTGTTCTGGTTTTCACATTTTGTAGATTTTAGGAACACAGTATTGTAGATTTGTAGAGGGTTAATATTTCTAACAGTTTAATGCCTTTCTATCACTACCCCTGTCCCAGAACAGGGAGCTCAAATTCCTTTAGTTAATTAATCTTGTTCAGATTCCTTTCCAAGGCAGAGCTGAAGGATATCAGAGGCCCACAGAATGAAACATAAACACAGGTCAGAGTGACCCAAATGCCAGAACTGGATGAACTCCAAGAGACCTTTGTGTGCCTGAAGAAGAGGAGCCGATGAAGACAGAGGGTCTTGAAGACCCCAGACCCAATTCTGGGGGTTGGACCAGGGGTGGGACTGGGGCTGGACTGAGAAATGTGTAAAGCAATGATTGGAGGGATCTTATTATAAAAGCCATGGAACAAGAACTGGGACACATGGATGTCATCCTGTATTCCTGTGGGCTGTAGGCCCTGTGATATTAAAGGACCTTTACTTTTTATCTCACCCTGCACTAACGTGCTCAGAGTCCTGTTTTTGGGGGGAGGGTCATTCATGGCATCAGGGGAGACAGGTCAGTCTCCATGTGAAGGGCCTGAGATGTTGGTGTGAGCTGCTCTCAGCCCAGGTATCAGCAAATCCCAGGGCAGTGCATGGAAGGCTGGAGGTGTTTGTGGCAAAGCTTCACCTTTCTGCTTGTCCTCTCTGTAGTTGTTTAGGGTCAGATTTTCCCTCTTGGCCTGCAGTGAATCTCGAGGTTCATGGACAGTGCCCAGCTGTGCCTCTGGGTGTGCTCTGGGGGGTGGGCTGGGGGTGGAGGGGCAGGGGAGGGACGGAGACACTCCCAGCCCATCGGGGGAGGAAATGCTGCTCCTGGAGGGGTGTTAGGAGGGAATTCTCATTGTATGAATAAACTCCTCCTGAACCCCCTCAGAGGTGCTGCAGGTTCTGGAGCACAGGCTCAGTGTGCATGCAGGGGGATTTATTTTCCTAAATATGAGTTCAATTATTCTCTAACCTGTTTAGTTCTTTCAGCACTGTCAGAAATTTAATGCAGCCAGTTCTGCCATTCTTCACCCTCTGGATGCACAGCCCGTGGTTGGCCTGTCTGTGCTCTTTGGCACACACAGAGTTTCATTGAAACATCACTAGTGGAGCAAAAGGAATTCTGCTTAACATCCTGAGCCTCTGCTGTCCCTTCCCTTCCCTTCCCTTCCCTTCCCTTCCCTTCCCTTCCCTTCCCTTCCCTTCCCTTCCCTTCCCTTCCCTTCCCTTCCCTTCCCTTCCCTTCCCTTCCCTTCCCTTCCCTTCCCTTCCCAAACCTTCCCAAACCTTCCCAAACCTTCCCAAACCTTCCCAAACCTTCCCAAACCTTCCCAAACCTTCCCTTCCCAAACCTTCCCTTCCCTTCCCAAACCTTCCCTTCCCAAACCTTCCCAAACCTTCCCTTCCCTTCTGTAGCACAGCCCAGAGCTCAGAGCTGGGCACAGGGGGCACAGCCACCTCTGCCATGGGCACATGGGGCACAGCCACCCCTGCCATAGGCACAGGGGGCACAGCCACCCCTGCCATGGGCACAGGGGGCACAGACACCCCTACAGAGCTGGGCACAGGGGGCACAGCCACCCCTGCCATGGGCACAGGGGGCACAGCCACCCCTCCAGAGCTGGGCACAGGTGGCACAGCCACCCCTGCCATGGGCACAGGGGGCACAGCCACCCCTGCCATGGGCACAGGGGGCACAGCCATCCCTGCCATGGGCACAGGGGGCACAGCCACCCCTGCCATGGGCACAGGAGGCACACAGCCATCCCTGCCATGGGCACAGGGGGCACAGCCACCCCTGCCATGGGCACAGGGGGCACAGCCACCCCTCCAGCCTGGGGGAAGGTGTCTGGTCATCCCTGGGAAGCAACTGGAAATGAACTTTGGGAATCATAGAATGGTTTGGGTGGGGAGGGACCTCAAAGCCCCCCCAGTGCCACCCCTGCCATGGGCAGGGACACCTCCCACCAGCCCAGGTTGCTCCAAGCCCTGTCCAACCTGGCCTGGGACACTCCCAGGGCTGGGGCAGCCACAGCTTCTCTGGGCACCTGTGCCAGGGCCTGCCCACCCTCCCAGCCAGGAATCCCTTCCCAATATCCCACCTAAAGGGCAGCAAACCCACCTCCTGTGGGTGCTGGGAGGAAGGCGAGGCCCAGGCTGGGGTTGGGCTGAACTTCTGAACTCTGTGGTGGATGAGAAGGGAAAAGCAACCAAAGGGGCAGTTAAATGAATGGGATGGAAAATGTGATTAACAGGTATCTTTTCATTAATTTACTAATTTCTGGTTTCCAAAGATTAAATAAAGCTGGTTTTGAGTAAAATGTTTCAAATGCTTTTAGGCTAAAATGATGCTGAGGGTGGACAGGAAAGACAAGGCAGGTTTGGGCTCCCAGTTCCAGACCAGTTGTTTGGAAAACTCCAGTAAAACTGGCAAAACTTGAAGGAAATCTGGGGCCATTTAAATGTCTGTGATTTCCTCCCTCTCTGTCCTTTCAACCTGGTCTTAAATAACATTTCTTCTCAGTTTTGTTGTGCTGTGATGGGGAAATGTGTGGCTGCCAAAAGAGCAGACTCTGCACCACAGACCCAAAGCCCAGTGAGAGGTTTGAGCTCCCACTTTCAAACCCACACTCGAGGGGGGTCTCTCTGCCTGCCCTCCCTGCACCAGGTGGGCTTTGCCATTTATTTCTGCCTCTTTAAAACACATGCAGTGAAATTCAGGTGTGTGTATAATGGGGATGATGTACAGTTGTGCTTGGGACTGAATGGGAGCCATCTGTCAAAACCAAAAGCTGAATTCCGGGTAATAAAAGCCACCCCAAGATTGATATTTCACATTAAAGGGAGACCTGAAAAAAAAGCAATTTTGTTTATGGGCAAACCTGTGTCTGGCACATTTTTCATGTCATATAAAGATGGAAATCTCACCTTATGGCTGCAGTTTGCTGCTGCATTTCAGGCTCTCCCGTTGTGGACAGATACACAAGTGCCTCTGTGTCAAGGGAGAGAATTCCCCACGTGCTTTTGAGAGCAGGGAGTCCCTTTGAACCCCTTTCTGCTGCTTCCCAAAGCTGCAGCATTTCCCACTGGCTGCCCTTGGTCTCTCTGCTGCTCCAAGCACGTTCTTGGAGTAATTTGATCAGTAGTGAATCTGTGTTGGTACTTCCATCTGATTCCAAAGCTGTTCTGGGTATCTGAGGGTTACCCAGAGAAACTGTGGCTGGAACTGTCCCAGGCCAGGCTGGACAGGGCTTGGAGCAGCCTGGGCTGGTGGGAGGTGTCCCTGCCCATGGCAGGGGTGGCACTGGATGGGCTTTGAGGTCCCTTCCAACCCAATCATGGAAATGCTCCAAGGGCTGGATCCCTCTGCTCTGGGACAGGCTGGGAGAGCTGGGGGGGGTCACCTGGAGAAGAGAAGGCTCCAGGGACACCTGAGAGCCCCTGGCAGGGCCTGAAGGGGCTCCAGGAGAGCTGGAGAGGGACTGGGGACAAGGGATGGAGGGACAGGACACAGGGAATGGCTCCCCACTGCCAGGGGGCAGGGACAGGTGGGATATTGGGAAGGAATTGGTGTCTGGGAGGGTGGGCAGGCCCTGGCACAGGTGCCCAGAGAAGCTGTGGCTGCCCCAGCCCTGGGAGTGTCCCAGGCCAGGTTGGACAGGGCTTGGAGCAGCCTGGGCTGGTGGGAGGTGTCCCTGCCCATGGCAGGGGTGGCACTGAGGGGGCTTTGAGGTCCTTTCCAACCCAAACTATTCCATGATTCTGTGAGTCCAACTGCTCTTCCAAGGGTTGGAAGTGCTGCATGGTGAGCCCAGCTGGTTCTTCTGCACCCCTGGCCCCTGTGCCCAGGGCAAGGATGGCTGGGACCTGCCCTCCCCACCCTGCCCTTGGTGCCCTCCAGCCAGGGGGTTTTGCTGCCCATCCTGAAGAACAAAGAAGGTTTTGCTCAAGCCCCAAACTGGGAGAGCTGGGGTGGGTGGTGACAGCCCCGGGCACCGTGTGTGGGTGGCAGAGCTGCCACCAGCTGTCCTGTCACTTCACTCTGGCCATCCTGTCACTCCAATCTGCCTCGTTTTCTGCTTTCCTCTGAAATCCATGACAAATTCCCGAGTCACCCGTTCTGAGAAGGCCACTGAGCCCAAAGCTCCCGGAGCTCAGAGCCCTGGGCTGGGCAGCTGAGGGGCCTCTGCAGGGCTGCTCACACCTGGAGCCACCTGAGACTCACCTGAGTCCAGGAGTTCCACCGCTAATTGTTCCCTAAATATCCCCGTTCCCTTCCAAACTCGGTTGCCATGGCAACAGTAATTTCTATGCATTCCGAATATCAGACACCTCTCGAATCAATTTGTTTCCCCTTGTTGCCATGGTGACAGACATTTTGTCAGAATTATTTAGGGAGAGAGAAATCCGGAGATTTTACGCGGAAGGAGCTGCAGGAGGACCCCGTGGGGGGCCCTTCCAGCCTCCTCCTGCCCCCTCAGGGGGAGCTGCAGCTCCGAGGGGGCGTTTTATGGGTTGGACACGAACAGCCCCCTCAGCTGCTGCCCCACCTCAGTCCTTTTGGCATTTCTGGGGACACAATCCCACTCCTTGAGCCAGAGCCTGGCCCTGGCACGTGCCACAGGAATCCCATCAGGAGGGAGGCAAGGCTGGGCTGCAGCTCCCCGTGCCCTGTGGGCTCAGCAGGGGCTGAGCTGTCACTAACCATGCCCATCAGTCTCCCCTGGACCCACCAGCTGTGCCCCAGAACTGCCCCGTGCCCCCTGCACAGCCCCAGCTGGGAGTGCCCCCAGAGAGCAGTGCCAGGAAAATGGGACAACAAAGCAAGAACGTTATTCCTCCCTTAGAAAGGCAGATGGCTGGCAAGGCAGAGTGAAACTCAGCAAAAAATCCCCAAACACTTGAAAAGTTAGTTCAGAAATGAGCCCCCTCCTCCTCTGCTCCTTGATCTGTGCCATCAGCAGAGCTGGGCAGGATCTCCCCACCATGAGCTCAGTGAATTCCTGCTCATAAACCCAGAAAGGAGCAGAACTGTTCCCTGCAGAAGCCTCGGAGGGTGAGTTGCTCAGGCTGCTCTGCAGGTCCAGGATGTGTTTCCCACCCAGGCACTGCCAGAGATCCCTGAGGATTGGCATTCCCTCCTCAGTTCAGCATGGGAATGGCACTGTATCTGAGCTGGCTGTTGGGTGAAGGTTCAGCTTTGAGATCATGGAATGAACTGGGTTGGAAGAGCCCTCTGAGCTCCTCCAGCCCAGCCCTTGCTCCAACCCCACTGTGCTCACCAGCCCAGGGCACTCAGTGCCACATCCAGTCTCAGCTTCAACACCTGCAGGGATGGAGAATCCACCCCCTCTCTGGGCAGCCCATTCCAAGGCCTGAGCACCCTCTCTGCAAAGAATGTCATAGAATCAGAGAATGATAGAATGGGTTGGGTTGGGAAAGACCTCTGAGATCATCAAGTTCAACCCTTGATCCAACCCCACTGTGATCACCAGCCCAGGGCACGGAGTGCCCTGGGCTGGTGATCACAGTAGGGTTGGATCAAGACATGATGGATTCTCACTCAGTGCCACATCCATAGAATCACAGACTCATAGAATGGATTGGGTTGGAAAAGACCTCTGAGATCATCAAGTCCAACCCTTGGTCCAACTCCAGTCCCTTTACCAGATCATGGCACTCAGTGCCACGGCCAAGCTCAGCTGGAAAACCTCCAGGGATGGGGAATCCACCCCCTCTCTGGGCAGCCCATTCCAATCCCTGAGCACTCTCTCTGCAAAGAATTTCTTTCTGATCTCCAATTTCAATTTCCCCTGGCAGAGCTTGAGCCCATCGTGCCCCCTTGTCCTATTGCTGAGTGCCTGGGAGAAGAGACCAACCCCCACCTGGCCAGAACTTCCCTTCAGGCAGTTCCAGCCAGTGCTGAGGTCACCTCTGAGCCTCCTCTTCTCCAGGCTGAACACCCCCAGCTCCCTCAGCCTCTCCCCACAGCACTTGTGCTCCACTCCCTTCTCCAGCCTCGTTGCTCTTCTCACTTGGGTTGGAAGAGACCTCTGAGATCATCAAGTCCAACCCTTGATCCAACCCCACTGGGATCACTCTGGCACTCTGTGCCCTGGGCTGGTGATCACAGTGGGGTTGGATCAAGACCTGGTGGATTCTCTGTCCCTGGAGGTGTTTCAGAGGACACTCAGTGCCACCTCCAGTCCCTTCTCCAGCCTCGTTGCTCTGCTCTGGAGCTGCTCCAGCACCTCAATATCCTTTCTGAACTGAAGTACTCCGTGAGGGTCTGAAAGCTCTGGATGGCAATGCCCACCCTGAAAGCTCCTTTGTGTTCTGAGCTGTGTCCCTTCCCAGTGGCAGCTCAGTGGGGCACCCCCAGCCAATTTATGAAGGGATCTGGGGCACTCTGCCATCCCTGCTCCTCTTGCTCAGTGTGGGCTGGCAGTGCCCAGCACCCCGGGGCAGGTGGGCTCTGACACTGCACCAACACAGCCCCCAGTTCTTGGGGCTCCATGAGATGTTTGGGGTGAAAGAAAAGCCACAAATTAAAAAAATATCTGAGCATGGTTGTTTTGATCACCCACACCATCCAGGTTTCTGTGATCTCTTCCTTGAAGAATAATAATGTCCCTTTAGGCCACCCCCTTATTGACTCCATACTTTAGGCTGGGGGAGCTGGGGCTGTGCAGCCTCCAGAGCAGCCCCTGAGAGGGACCTCCCCAGGGCTGGCAGTGCCTCAGGGAGGGGGCAGAGCACGGACCAGGCTCTGCTCGGGGGGCACAGCAACGGCACAAGAGGAACGGGCAGGAACTGATGCCCAGGACGTGCCACCTGGACAGGAGGGAGAACTTCTTTGCTGGGCACTGACCCAGCACTGGACAGAGCCCAGAGAGGGGGTGGAGTGTCCTCCCTGGGGACATTCCAGCCCCCTCTGGACACAGCCCTGTGCCAGGTGCTCTGGGATGGGCAGGGAGGTGGCACCAGTGACCCACTGTGGGCCCTCCCAGCCTGACCCATCCTGGCATTCTGTGATTCTGTGTTTGGCAGTTGAGGAAATCAAAAAGACTTGCAAGAACCTGTTATTAAATGAGTGCTCAAATGACCAGTGAGTTTTGGAACAGAAATCCATCTCCTGAGCCTGAGTTAGGAATCTCCACCGTGGGCTTGGAGGCTCCAGCAGCACCCAGGGCTGTGCCCTCTGCTGCTGCCACAGCTGCTCCTGCACTGGCAAAGCCTCTTCTCTCCTTCCAAATGGCACTCAGGGCTCCTTGCACTGGGAATGTCCAGGCAGAGGAGCCAGAACACCGAAGCAGCGAGTGGACACCTGGCAGAGGGACTGAGGAGACACCTGGGGGCAGCCAAATGCTGCTCCATCCATCCCTCTGCTCCCACATCCAGGCAGCCTCTGGCTGGAATCCCGAGGCTCAGCATTGCTGCTCAACGCAGGAACATCTGCCAGCCAGAGGGAGCAAACCCTATTTCTTCCAAATTGAAGATAAGCGGCAAACACAACGTGGTGCTTCTCGTCCCGAGGAAATCCCCGGGAGCTCTTGTAGGGATTTACGGGAGCTGCTCGTGCTGCTCTGCCCTCCCCGCAGCCATCGCGTCACCTGCTCGCTTCCCTCCGCTTGGTGGTGCATTTTCTCCGTGTTCCCTCCTCTCTCCCAGCCTTTGGAGCAGCTGTGGGTGGGAACAAGGAGCTCCTTCCCTGCCAGATGCGGGACTGAAGGAGCCTTGAGTGTTTACTTGGAGATGCAGTGGAGTTCGGCACTCGGATCCTGCCCAGACTGAGTTTGCTTCCACTCAAACCACTGTCTTGTAATGTGAGAAGGAGAAGGAAACCCCCAAAGCTTGGGAATGCTGCTCCATGACCAGCTCTGCTTGTCCTCAGCTGGGTTTGATGCCAGCATGGACCTGACTCTGCTGGAGGTGACAGTGAAGGGTCAGCAGTGGGGCTGCCCCAACCCCAGTTTGGGATGTGCTCTGGGTTAGGGGACCCTGGGGACAGGAGGTGCCAGTGTCCCCTCCAGCAGGGGTGGCTCCAGATGGTGAAACCATCTCAGGTGATGTCTTGGAGGTGTCTCCCCAGTTCCTTCTCTCCTGGTGAAAGGTGTTTGTCTGAAGAACCTGAAGCCAGCAGTGAAGGTGCAACAATTCTGGTGAGCACTTTACCCAAGAGGTGGGAGAGCTTGAACATCCCTGGTTCCAGGGCAGGGGCACTGCTGAGGGGGCCTGGAGTGCCACAGCAGTGCCCTCCCCACCTGGCCATGGCTCTGGTGGGATTGGCACCTGCTGAGGGGAGCTGGGGCTGCCTGGCCATGGCTCTGGTGGGACTGGAACCTGCTGAGGGGAGCTGGGGCTGCCTGGCCATGGCTCTGGTGGGATTGGCACCTGCTGAGGGGTGTTGGAGCTGCCTGGCTATGGCTCTGGTGGGATTGGCACCTGCTGAGGGGTATTGGAGCTGCCTGGCCATAGCTCTGGTGGGATTGGCACCTGCTGAGGGGTGTTGGGGCTGCCTGGCCATGGCTCTGGTGGCATCAGGACCTGCTACTGGAGCTGGTGCTGCCTGGCCATGGCTCTGGTGGGACTGAGACCTGCTGAGGGTTATTGGGGCTGCCTGGCCATGGCTCTGGTGGGATCAGAACCTGCTGAGGGGTATTGGGGCTGCCTGGCCATGGCTCTGGTGGGACTGAGACCTGCTGAGGGGTGTTGGGGCTGCCTGGGCCTGGCTCTGGTGGGATCAGAACCTGCTGAGGGGTATTGGGGCTGCCTGGCCATGGCTCTGGTGGGACTGAGACCTGCTGAGGGGTGTTGGGGCTGCCTGGGCCTGGCTCTGGTGGGATCAGAACCTGCTGAGGGGTATTGGGGCTGCCTGGGCACTGGAGAGCCCAAGCTGCTGGATCAGGAGGGACTGTGCCCATGGGGAGAAGTGATGCCAGTGCAGCAGAGGAGCCGTGAGCAGCCAAGGCAGTGCTGGGCACAGGCTCAGGGATGATGTCACACCACGAGGTGATGTCACTGTTGGCTTCATTTTTCATTCTATTAAAAATGGACACAAACGCTCCCCCCTGAGAACGGGCTGTGCTTTCTCTGCTCCTCCTGCTCTGGGCTGGCCTCAGCCTTTGTGATCTGAGCCCAGGGGGATGGACACAGGCCCTGTGCTGTGCTGAGGGGTTTGCTGCTCCCCAGGTGTGTCCCACCCTCCCCAGAGCCAAACTGCAGCACCACCTGCTGTCAATGAAATTATTGTAATATTGATTTGAGGGGTTTTAATTGCAGTCTGCCATTTATAAATGCCTTGTCTGAGCTCTGTGGCTGCTGCTCTCCTTCCTGGCAGCAGCAGGTTCCCAATCACTGGCAACTCGTGGTTATTAAAACGTAGCAAATTGGTTTGCAACTTAAAAACTCTCATCCTTTTCTGAAGGATTGATTGCCACAGGGGCTGGCTGAGCTGGGAAAAAGGGAACTTCTCATCTCTTATTATCTCAGGGGTTTTGGCAACCTGGATTGTGGAGAGAGTTGTGCTGTGCTTTGCAATCACCTTCTGTGGCTGTTACATCTCTGCTTGATCCAGGGATATGACAGGGAAGAAGAGTGGAAAGCTCAGCATGGATCGTGGTCCAGCCCAGCTCTGTGTTCCTGCAGAGCCCCAGGGCTGCTGGGCACTGGAGTTCCTGCCCTCAGAAAGGGCTTTGCTTGGAAATATTGGGGGAACTATCCCTGCCCAGCCTGGTGGGTGCCCTGAGCTCTCCAGGGACACGTTCCCTGTGAGAACCAAACCCCAGGGAGCCCCTCCCTCCCTGGTGGTGCTGCAGGAGCCAGGCTGGGGTGGATGCTGCAGGTTTGTGATGGCTCTGTAATTTCTGTGGCTACCCAATCTACTGCACAACTTTGGAAATCATTATCTGGGATGAGAAATAAACCTCTCAACAGGTTACTGTTGTGAAATGTGTGATACTGGGCTTTTGGGGAGCAGCAGCCTCAGCCTGTGTCAGGAGCGCTGTAATTACTGTAATGAGCTTTTGGCAGCCTTGTTTGGGAGAGCATTTCTTACTCTGCTTGTGAGAGAGCAAAACAAATATGTGAGTGTGGAAAAGGAAGGATTCCTCCAAATCCCTTTTCCCCACCTTACTCAGTACCCAAACCCAGGAGAGGGTTTTGTGAGGGTCTTGCTAATGGCAGGTTCCTCCCAGAGTGATGTCTCGGAGTGTGAGCAGCTGCTCTTGGAGAATTCCACCCTAGAAGACACCTGCTCCAACTGCTTTGGGTATGGTAGGACAGGGAAGGGGAGGTTGGTAGAGATTACCTCAACTCCTGGAACTTTACAGGGGAAATAAAGCAAGAGGCAGGTGGCACATGCCCCTTTGGGCACTAGAAGGGTCTCTCAGGTCTCCCTGGAGCTTCTCTTCTCCAGGTGAACCCCCCAGCTCTCCCAGCCTTTCCTCACCTCGTTGGAGAGATGCTCCAGCCTCTTAACCAAAAATAAAATAGAAATAAACTGGCCAGGCTGGGTATGGCCAAGGGGAACCTCAGTCAGCACAAGCCAAGGGACTTGGTTGGATTTGCTTGTTTGCAGTCCCTGGTCCCTGGGGGAGGGTTCTCTCCAAGGGGCTGGGCAGCCTGGGAGAGCAGAGACAGCAGGGACAGTAGGGACACAGCCTGGTACAGCCTGGGAGAGCAGGGACAGCAGGGACAGCAGGGACAGCAGGGACACAGCCTGGGAGAGCAGGGACAGCAGGGACAGCAGGGACAGCAGGGACAGCCTGGGAGAGCAAGGACAGCAGGGACAGCAGGGACAGCAGGGACAGCCTGGGAGAGCAGGGACAGCAGGGTCAGCAGGTATGGGCTGGGACAGCAGGAACAGCAGGGACAGCAGGGACAGTAGGGACACAGCCTGGTACAGCCTGGGAGAGCAGGGACAGCAGGGACAGCAGGGACAGTAGGGACACAGCCTGGTACAGCCTGGGAGAGCAGGGACAGCAGGGACAGCAGGGACAGTAGGGACACAGCCTGGGAGAGCAGGGACAGCCTGGGAGAGTAGGGACACAGCCTGGGAGAGCAGGGACACAGCCTGGGAGAGCAGGGACAGCAGGGACAGCAGGGACAGTAGGGTCACAGCCTGGTACAGCCTGGGACAGCAGGGACAGTAAGGGACAGTAGGTACACAGCCTGGTACAGCCTGGGAGAGCAGGGACAGCAGGGACAGCAGGGACAGCAGGGACACAGGCCTGGTACAGCCTGGGACAGCAGGGACAGCAGGGACACAGCCTGGTACAGCCTGGAAGAGCAGGGACAGTAGGGACACAGCCTGGGGCAGCAGAACAGCCTGGGACAGCAGGGACAGAGCCTGGGACAGCAGGGACAGGAGGGACAGCAGGGACAGAGCCTGGGACAGCCTGGGAGAGCAGGGACAGCAGGGGCAGCAGGGACAGCCTGGGACACAAGTGACACCCCGGAACAGCAGGGACAGCCTCTCCAGCAGTGACAGAAGGGACAGCCTGGGACAGCAGGGACACAGCTTGGGACACAAGTGACACCCCGGGACAGCAGGGACAGCCTCTCCAGCAGGGACAGCCTCTCCAGCAGTGACAGCCTCTCCAGCAGTGCTGACGTCCCCAGACTCTGCTCAGGCTGCTCTGAATAACGTTCCCAACTAGATGGATTTATTTTCCCCCTGTCTGCTGATGAATTGATGATTTATGGAGGTATTTCTGTTCTGTGACTGGCTCTGGGGCCCTCAAAGGATTATTCCGAATAAACGACATTGACAGAACATCAGGGATGCAAAAGCCTCTCCCGCAGCTGATGGTTTGGGGGTTTCAGCTCAGGTTTTGTGGCAGGAACAGGCAGAGCTTCTGCAGCACAGGATGATGCTGAGGGCACAGGCACTGCAGGTCCTGCTGGGGGGCAGAGAGGGAAAGGAAATACCCCCTGGCACTGCCCCCTGGGGCAGGACACCCGTGGGGCAGCACAGGACACCCATATGGGGCAGGACAGCCGTGGGGGGCAGCACAGCTCACCTGTGTGGGGCAGGGCAGGGCAGCCATGTGGGGCAGCACAGCTCACCTGTGTGGGGCAGGGCAGGGCAGCCATGAGGGGCAGCACAGCTCACCTGTGTGGGGCAGGGCAGCCCACCCGTGGGGCAGCACAGCTCACCTGTGTGGGGCAGGGCAGCCATGTGGGGCAGCACAGCTCACCTGTGTGGGGCAGGACAGCCATGTGGGGCAGCACTGGACACCCATATGGGGCAGGACAGCCATGTGGGGCAGCACTGGACACCCATATGGGGCAGGGCAGCCATGTGGGGCAGCACAGCTCACCTGTGTGGGGCAGGGCAGCCATGTGGGGCAGCACAGCTCACCTGTGTGGGGCAGGGCAGGGCAGTCGTGTGGGGCAGCACAGCTCACCTGTGTGGGGCAGGACAGCCATGTGGGGCAGCACAGCTCACCTGTGTGGGGCAGGGCAGCCATGTGGGGCAGCACAGCTCACCTGTGTGGGGCAGGGCAGGGCAGCCATGTGGGCAGCACAGCTCACCTGTGTGGGGCAGGACAGCCATGTGGGCAGCACAGCTCACCTGTGTGGGGCAGGACAGCCATCTGGGGCAGCACAGGACACCTGTGTGGGGCAGGGCAGCCCAGCCGTGGGGCAGCACAGGACACCCATATGGGGCAGAACAGCCATGTGGGGCAGCACAAGCTCACCTGTGTGGGGCAGGGCAGGGCAGCCATGTGGGGCAGCACAGCTCACCTGTGTGGGGCAGGGCAGGGCAGCCGTGTGGGGCAGCACAGCTCACCTGTGTGGGGCAGCACAGCCCACCCACACTGCGGGCTGGGGGCTCACTGGCACTGAGGGTCCATTCCTGGCAGGGCTGGCTGGTCACAGGTTAAGTTGTCTCTCCTCTGACCCTGGGACTGGACTTGAAAAACGAGGAGGAACGTGGGACAAGGGATGGAGGGACAGGACACAGGGAATGGCTTCCCACTGCCAGAGGGCAGGGACAGGTGGGATATTGGGAAGGAATTGGTGTCTGGGAGGGTGGGCAGGCCCTGGCACAGGTGCCCAGAGAAGCTGTGGCTGCCCCATCCCTGGGAGTGTCCCAGGCCAGGTTGGACAGGGCTTGGAGCAGCCTGGGCTGGTGGGAGGTGTCCCTGCCCATGGCAGGGGTGGCACTGGGGGGGCTCTGAGGTCCCCTTAACCCAAACCTTTCCAGGATTGGGTGAAAATGCCCCCAGGTCCCACGTGCTGTCTCTGCCTGTGCCCCCACACCAGCCCACCTGGGGCTTTGCTGCCTCTCCCTGCTGAGCAGCTGCTTCACAAAACCATTTCTCTGGCAATTAAAAACCCTCTTCTGAATATTGTGGCTTGAAGTCACAGAATTTTAATTTTTAGAGTATCCATCACCTCTTTGTGGTTTTCACCTGGTGATCCCAGTCCTGCCCAGGTGGGAGTGCCCCCTGCCCTCCCCCAGCACAGGGTCCCACAGCCCCCCTGCCCTGCCCTGCCCTCACCAGCAGCCCCGGGGCACTTGCTCAGCTCTGGCAGCCCGATGTTGGCACAGCCTCCTCTCCTGAAGCCTCAATGCCCTGTGGAGGAGCCCATTGTGCCTCAGCTCGAGAGCAGATTATTTGAGGGGAAAGCTGCAGACTGACATTGCTGGAGGACCCTTCAGCACAAAACTTTGGAGCAGGAACAAGCAGTACTGAGGCCGAGGTTTTGTTCATGTATTGGCATGTTTTTGATACCCTGAGAACTTGAATTTCTGTACTTTCTGCTTTCCCCCAGCACTTTGATTCAGCTGAGCAAGGGCAGCTCCAGAAATTACACCCTAAGGATGTTTTTCAAGGGGAAAAACCCCAGCCTGTTGTTTGTATAACAGGCTGGGAAAGAAAGCAATTGCAGGCTACTCAGAGTGTAATAAAGGCCTGCAGAAAATGTATTTTACTCAGCAATGTCAGCTTTATTTAAATCTTGATAGTGATTGTTTTGCATTTAAGCACAGTCTAATGGCTGTCTGCATTGCTGCATCTGGAAATCCGAGTTCTCTGACAAATTATTCTCCCATTCAGCCCGTCAGGTGAAAGACTCCTCGTCTCCAAAGCTGAGCTGTCTCATGTTAACAAAAGTGCTTGTGGAGATGCTGCAGTTCCTCCTGGCACTGAGTTGTGCTCAGAGTTTTCCCTGTGTTGCCTTGAAATCCTTTCCTTGTGCAGCTCCTGCCTCTGCTGAGCTCGGGGCTCTTCTTTTACCAGGGGTTGTGCCTGCTCTGAGGGCACCCCTGCCCCTTCCAGTGCCCAAAGGGGCTCCAGGAGAGCTGGAGAGGGACTGGGGACAAGGCATGGAGGGACAGGACACAGGGAATGGCTTCCCACTGCCAGAGGGCAGGGATAGGTGGGATATTGGGAAGGAATTGGTGTCTGGAAGGGTGGGCAGGCCCTGGCACAGGTGCCCAGAGCAGCTGTGGCTGCCCCATCCCTGGGAGTGTCCCAGGCCAGGCTGGACAGGGCTTGGAGCAGCCTGGGCTGGTGGGAGGTGTCCCTGCCCATGGAACAAGATGAGCTGTAAGGTCCCTCCCCACCCAACCCAGCAGTGCTGGGGGGGCAGATGGAGCAGCTCAGGGTGGGAGGGCACCCCCAGCTCTCTGTTCCTCTGGCTCTCTGGTCCCTGCAGGTCTCTCTTGGGCACAGAGGGCACAGGGATGTTCTCCCAGGCTGGTCAGTGGTGCAGTTGGAGCAGTGGGTGCAGGAGCAGCTCAGGGTGGGAGGGCAGCCCCAGCTCTCTGTTCCTCTGGCTCACTGGACTCTCTGGGGCACGCAGGGAAAGGGAAATTCTCCCAGGCTGGTCAGTGGTGCAGTTGGAGCAGTGGGTGCAGGAGCAGCTCAGGGTGGGAGGGCACCCCCAGCTCTCTGTTCCTCTGGCTCTCTGGTCCCTGCAGGTCTCTCTTGGGCACAGAGGGCACAGGGATGCTCTCCCAGGCTGGTCAGTGGTGCAGTTGGAGCAGTGGGTGCAGGAGCAGCTCAGGGGGGGAGGGCAGCCCCATCTCTCTGTTCCTCTGGCTCTCTGGTCCCTGCAGGTCTCTCTTGGGCACAGAGGGCACAGAGGGCACAGGGATGCTCTCCCTGGCTGGGGGATCAGGATCACTGGGGGCTCCTCCAGCAGCACAGCTGCTCTGGGGCTTGGCAAGTGTCATGTATTGGGTTTGCACCAAAAGGCAGGACATGAGGTGAAGGAGGAGCTCTGAACGGGGCATTGTGGCACTGCAAGAGCTTCAAGCCATGTTGGCCACGGGGACCAGCACCAGTGGAGCCCTGGCAGGGTTGTCTGGAGCTGGTGGGGGAGCTCTGCCCCATGGACCTGCCACTGGCCATGGTTTGAAGGGCATCATGCACATGAGCCATCCTTTACTCTTGCTGACACCATTTCCCAGGTGCAAATGCCAGGAGACCTCATGGCAGGGACCTGTTGTGGTGCCAGCCCAGGCACTGGCAGGACAGGAGGCTGAGGGTGAGGGCAGGACAAGGTCAGGCTGTGCCTTCCCTGAGTGAAGTCTGGGCTGGTGAGAGGTGCCAGCAGGCCAGCTCTGTGCCCTCAGGCCCTGCAGTGCACATGGGTGTGCCAGGGGTGGATGGGCAAATGTGGGCCATGGGCTGGGCCCTCAGTGCCCTCTGTCCACCTCCTGCCTCTGGTGCCCTCGGGGTGCAGCCCCTGCAGCCCTTTCCCTGCTCCTCAGGCATCTCCTCTCCTCTCACAACACCTGATCCCCCCAGACACAGCTCCCAGTTGAGCCTTTAGGGGCTCTCAGGGGCTGCAACCCCTGTGGTTACATAAATCACTTTGAATGCATCTCATTTTATGGGGGTTTTACTCTTTTTTTTGGTATTTTATTTCTCAGTTATTGGTTACAGTTACTGGGGAGTTGTGGAGAGAAGGGAAGAGGAGCAGAACAAAGGAAGAAGAAGAAGAAGAAGAAGAAGAAGAAGAAGAAGAAGAAGAAGAAGAAGAAGAAGAAGAAGAAGAAGAAGAAGAAGAAGGAGAAGAAGAAGAAGAAGGAGAAGAACAAGAAGGAGAAGAAGAAGAAGAAGGAGAAGGAGAAGAAGAAGAAGAAGGAGAAGGAGAAGAAGAAGAAGGAGAAGAAGAAGGGGTAGATCCAGGAGCAGAGGCCTCTCCAAGGGGCAGATCCAGAGGCAGGGGCCTCTCCAAGGGGCAGATCCAGGAGCAGAGACCTCTCCAAGGGACAGATCCAAGAGCAAAGGCCTCTCCAAGGGGCAGATCCAAGGGCAGAGGCCTCTCCAAGGGGCAGATCCAGGGGCAGAGGCCTCTCCAAGGGGCAGATCCAGGAGCAGAGGCCTCTCCAAGGGGCAGATCCAGGGGCAGGGGCCTCTCCAAGGGGCAGATCCAAGGGCACGGACCTCTCCAAGGGGCAGATCCAAGGGCAGGGACCTCTCCAAGGGGCAGATCCAGGGGCAGAGGCCTCTCCAAGGGGCAGATCCAGGGGCAGAGGTCTCTCCAAGGGGCAGATCCAGGAGGAAGGGCCTCTCCAAGGGGCAGATCCAGGGGCAGGGGCCTCTTCAAGGGGCAGATCCAGGGGCAGACGCCTCTCCAAGGGGCAGATCCAAGGGCAGGGACCTCTCCAAGGGGCAGATCCAAGGGCAGGGACCTCTCCAAGGGGCAGATCCAGGGGCAGAGGCCTCTCCAAGGGGCAGATCCAGGGGCAGAGGTCTCTCCAAGGGGCAGATCCAGGAGGAAGGGCCTCTCCAAGGGGCAGATCCAGGGGCAGGGGCCTCTTCAAGGGGCAGATCCAGGGGCAGACGCCTCTCCAAGGGGCAGATCCAGGGGCAGAGGCCTCTCCAAGGGCAGATCCAGGGGCAGACGCCTCTCCAAGGGCAAATCCAGGGGCAGAGGCCTCTCCAAGGGGCAGATCCAGGGGCAGGGGCCTCTCCAAGGGCAGATCCAGGGGCAGAGGCCTCTCCAAGGGGCAGATCCATGGGCAGGGACCTCTCCAAGGGGCAGATCCAGGGGCAGACGCCTCTCCAAGGGGCAGATCCAGGAGGAAGGGCCTCTCCAAGGGGCAGATCCAGGGGCAGGGGCCTCTCCAAGGGGCAGATCCAGGGGCAGAGGCCTCTCCAAGGGGCAGATCCAGGGGCAGAGGTCTCTCCTGGCACAGTCACTCTGGCAGAGCTGGTGTCACCGTGCTGGGCTCCTGCTCTGGGATTATCAGGATTTCTGGCCCTGGGGGATACTCAGAGCAGGTTACCAGGTCCCACCTGTCCAAGAGCCTGCTGGGTTTGTGTCTTTGTGCTTGGAAAAGCCCAGAGGAGCTGCTCTGGTCCCCCTTCCCTCACTCTTTCTCCTGGCACAGCTTCTCCCCCGTGTTTCCAGCAGTCCCTGGGGCAGCAGGGGCAGCCCCAAGCTCTGCCCTCCTGCACCCTGCCAGCCTTTATGTGTGTGCAAAGCTCCATTTTCTGATGTCTCTAATGGAACAATAATGAGTTTCATTTCTTTACATCTCCTAATGCCAACTCCTGCCTGATTCTCCAGGCATCAGTGAAGCTGAAATGCTTTTTTCATGACACAGTTCCCTTAATCACTGTGCTCAAATCATCTCCAGTAACCTGCAGGAGGAAAATGGGCTCTCCAGCACATGGAGAGGTTAAGGAGTAATGCTTGGTCAACTTTGCAAAGCAATTTGAGCTCTGTCTATGAAATAATAAGTACCAGATGAGAGCTGGGCATTATTAGGCACCTCTTATCTCCAATTGACCTTTCCTGGGCAGTTGAACAGACTCTTATGTCAGGCCAACCTGGCAACGTGCCCAGGGGAATCTGTAAGGATGTCCCCAAAGTGCCTCTTCCTTCACCCCACAGCCCACTGTGCTCTGCTCTGGAGAGCAGGGATGAAACTGGTGCCACAGGGGGGTTTGATTTTTTATTTTTTTTATTTTTATAGATTTTAGAAGTAATTGTAACTGTAGTAAAATGTAGATTTAGTGTGTTAATGTTTCTGGCAGCTTCAGTTCGATGTCTATACATGCCAACCTCTGCCACGTATCAGTAGCTCTAATTCTTTTAGCTGTTTAGACTCTCTTCAAGGTGGAAAGATGAAGAATATCAGAAGGGCTGCACCATGAGGCATAAACATGAGCCACAGCCTTGGGTCTGAGAACACTGGAAAAGCTGCAAGAGCCCTCTGTGTGCTGAGGAAGACAAAGGATGAAGAGAGGGGTCCCCCTGACCCCAGACCCAAATCCTGAGGGGGTGTGACCAGGGCCAGGATGGGGCTGGACTGAGAGATGTGTGAGCTGAGGATTGGGTGGACAATATTATAAAAACCATGGAAATCAGTGTTGAAAAAGAGCATGTCATCAAGTTCTCCTGAAAGCCCTGAGACATTAAAGAATCTGCCTTTTATCTCATCCCACACTAACTTGGCTCTGAGTCTGTTTTTTGGGGTCTCTCATGGCATCAAAACCAAGGCAAGGCCGGGCTGGCTGGGCTGGAGCTGCTGCCTGGTGTGGGATCAGACCCTCCAGGAGAGCAGGGCCATGGGCCTTGGCCAAGGGCTGGGGAGCTGCAGGGCAGGTGTTCATTCCCCTGCTGGGCTGGCTGGGTGGTCCCTGCCCTGGGTGGTCCCTGCCCTAAGTGGTCTGTGCCCTGAGTGGTCCCTGCCCTGGGTGGTCCCTGCCCTGAGTGGTCCATGCCCTGAGTGGTCTGTGCCCTGAGTGGTCTGTGCCCTGGGTGATCCATGCCCTGGGTGGTCCATGCCCTGGGTGGTCCCTGCCCTGGGTGGTCCCTGCCCTGAATGGTCCCTGCCCTGGGTGGTCCCTGCCCTGAGTGGTCCCTGCCCTGAGTGGTCCCTGCCCTGGGTGGTCCCTGCCCTGAGTGGTCCCTGCCCTGGGTGGTCCCTGCCCTGAGTGGTCCGTGCCCTGAGTGGTCCCTGCCCTGAGTGGTCCCTGCCCAGGGTGGTCCCTGCCCTGAGTGGTCCCTGCCCTGAGTGGTCCCTGCCCTGGGTGGTCCCTGCCCTGAGTGGTCCCTGCCCTGAATGGTCCATGCCCTGAGTGGTCCCTGTCCTGGGTGGTCCCTGCCCTGGGTGGTCCCTGCCCTGGGTGGGCCCTGGGTGGTCTGTGCCCTGAGTGGTCCCTGCCCTGGGTGGTCTGTGCCCTGAGTGGTCCCTGCCCTGGGTGGTCCCTGTCCTGAGTGGTCCCTGCCCTGGGTGGTCCCTGCCCTGAGTGGTCCATGCCCTGAGTGGTCCCTGCCCTGGGTGGTCTGTGCCCTGAGTGGTCCGTGCCCTGAGTGGTCCCTGCCCTGAGTGGTCCCTGCCCTGGGTGGTCCATGCCCTGAGTGGTCCCTGCCCTGGGTGGTCCCTGCCCTGAGCAGACCCTTCTGTGGTGCTGTGGCTTGTGCTGACAGCCCTTCCTGCTGCCTCCTCCTGCACCCCGGGCCTTGGGACCCTCCTGGCACAGAGCCCCAGCCCAGCTCAGGGGGATGTGCCAGTCTCTGAAGGTGCAGAGGGTGTGCCAGGGGCTGTGGCTGGACTGGGACAGGCCATGTCCTGCTGCAGGGGCTGACCCACCTCCCTCCAAGCACTTCCCTCCTCTTTTGCCAGCCCCCTGTGCCTCCACAGCTCTGGGGAGGGAGGTTGGTCAAGGGGCAAAGCCCTTCATTTCACTCAGGTTCACAGAATCCAGAATGGTTTGGGTGGGGAGGGTCCTCAGAGCCCACCCAGTGCCACCCCTGCCATGGGCAGGGACACCTCCCACCAGCCCAGGCTGCTCCAAGCCCTGTCCAACCTGGCCTGGGACACTCCCAGGGATGGAGCAGCCACAGCTGCTCTGGGCACCTGTGCCAGGGCCTGCCCACCCTCCCAGACACCAATTCCTTCCCAATATCCCACCTGTCTCTGCCCTCTGGCAATTTGAAGCCGTTGTTATTTCCCAGCAGGGCCAATTCTTTGACCGCGGTGCTGGGGAAGGAAGGGCTCAGAAATCCCTCTGCTGCAGTCACAGCCTCCCAAAGCTGCCTGGCCCTGGCACTGGCCCTGGCACTGAGTCCCTCAGGCAGCTGCTGGGCATGCACTGACCTTTCCCAAGGCCCATCAAAGATCAGCTCACTCTGACCTTTCTGCATGGAAACAAAAGTCACTAAAATTTCCTTTTGCTCCAGGTTTCTCATCACACCAAACTTTAAGGGAGGAATTAAACACTGGCAGGGGCTGCCCAGGGAGGGTTGGAGTGCCCAGCCCTGGAGGTGCCCAAGGCAGGACTGGCCGTGGCACTGAGTGTTCTGGGCTGGGGGACAAGGTGGGCATTGGGCACAGGGTGGTCTCCAGGGGCTGGCAGGGCTTTGCCAAGGTGGGCATGGGGCACAGGGTGGGCTCCAGGGGCTGGCAGGGCTTTGCCAAGGTGGGCATCGGGCACAGGGTGGGCTCCAGGGGCTGGCAGGGCTTTGCCAAGGTGGGCATCGGGCACAGGGTGGGCTCCAGGGGCTGGCAGGGCTTTGCCAAGGTGGGCATCGGGCACAGGGTGGGCTCTGTGGGCTGGCAGGGCTTTGCCAAGGTGGGCATGGGGCACAGGGTGGGCTCCAGGGGCTGGCAGGGCTTTGCCAAGGTGGGTATCAGGCATAGGGTGGGCTCCAGGGGCTGGCAGGGCTTTGCCAAGGTGGGCATCGGGCACAGGGTGGGCTCCAGGGGCTGGCAGGGCTTTGCCAGCCTCAGGGATTCTGTGAGATGCTGTGAATTGTGGTTGAATAATGAGCAACTGCACTTGAAATCAGTTTATCCCATTTTTGGTTGTGTCTGTTCCCACCGTGATGAACATTCACTGCACTTGGAGACAAGGAATCCCCAACTGGAATAATTCCCACAAACTTTGTGTTAGAAGGAACATGTAACCACATTATTGCTGAAGGTAAAGATGGGAAGGTTGGTGGAAAGGGGGCGGCTGGTCTGGGACTGGTCCCAGCCAGGGAAGGCACTGCAGGATTGGGACAAGGGCAGTCTGGGCTCAGTGAGAGTTGTTTGCATGGCACAGTGCCCAGGGCACTGCCCAGAGGAAGAGGAGCTATGTGGGCATTTCCAGCACTGACCTGAGAGCAGGAGAGCCAAAACCCACGGGAGAACCTTCCCTGTGCTCCCCTGGGATTCCAGTTCAGCTTCGTGGGGATTTGTTGTGTCCTCCAAACCAATCCAGTGGGCAGGACTGGGGGTGCCCTGGCTGGGGGGACTGGAATGACCTGATTCCCAGTGCAGGGGGTCATGCCCAGCCCTTGGCACCCTGCAGGGCAGAGGTGGCAGAGATGCTCAGTAGAACAGCTGTGATTCCAGGACAGTCTGAGAGAGGAGGGCAGGGACACTGCAGTGGGCACAGGAGCCCTTTGTGCCCCTCTCTTACTGTAGGTTCAAGTGTTTCTTCTTTACTTTCTCACACTTTTCTGTCTCCTTTGTATAAGGCTCATTCCATGAGCTTTTGTTCTACATTTTCTGGGGAAAGTTTCACTTGTGTATCACGCTGGGGACAAATCACTGTGATGGGCAGAGAGGACAGGGAGAGGCAAAGACATCAGGCCGTGGTGGGAAAGCCTCTGGAAAGTCACCTGGTGAAGCAAAGGAGAAAATCAGGGACTACTGGAGTCAGCTGGTTCTGCTGTGCCTGACCCAAACTCCTGCAAACAGATGGAGATCCATGTAAGGGAGATTCTCCTCCTGTACCTGGCAGAGGTTTTTGACCTCCCCTTCTGTCCTCTGGGTCTCTAATAATTTAAACTTTCACCTTCAAAATCCTATTGCACCTCCAGGTAAGAAACCTCTGGGAACGGCTCCCCAGGGCAGGGGGCACAGCCCTGAGGCTGCCAGAGCTCCAGGAGGGTTGGGATGGATGTTGGGAGAAGGTCCTTCCCCCAGAGGGTGGTGGGCACTGCCCAGGCTCCCCAGGGCAGAGGGCACAGCCCCGAGGCTGCCAGAGCTCCAGGAGGGTTGGGATGGATCTCAGGAAAGGTCCTTCCCCCAGAGGGTGGTGGGCACTGCCCAGGCTCCCCAGGGCAGGGGGCACAGCCCCGAGGCTGCCAGAGCTCCAGGAGGGTTGGGATGGATCTCAGGAAAGGTCCTTCCCCCAGAGGGTGGTGGGCACTGCCCAGGCTCCCCAGGGCAGTGGGCACAGCCCCGAGGCTGCCAGAGCTCCTGGAGGGTTTGGACAGTGGGACAGGGACAGGGTGGGATTGTTGGGGTGTCTGTGCAGGGCCAGGGGCTGGACTGGGTGGTCCCTGGGGATCCCTTCCAGCTCAGGACATTCCATGATCTTGGCTCCCCTCCACGATTTTCTGTGGAAACATTTCCACACTTCTGGTATATAAGGAGTCATTTAAACTATTGAGCTGAAGCAAAGAATTATTTCCTGTCCAGATTTCGTCACAGGTTTGGTCTTGCTGCTGCCAACCCTGGACTGGCCCCCCTTTCCCCTCCCAGAACCTTCCCAGCAAAGGAAAGGGAAAAAAAAAAACACTGAAAAGAATCGCACTGTGGAGAAACTGAACTGAATAAAAAGAATAAATTGTATTTTCTAACATTCACAAACCACACTGTATACACAATACAGAGGATCCCACCCCCAGGGGAGAGGGGAAGGGAGAAAAGGGGATTGATTAGCTGGAAAATAGGGAAAACACCAACCCAACCCAAAGAAACTGAATGAAACAAAACAAACACAATTAAAAACCTCAAGGAAAGGGAACAAGAATGAAACAATCTCACCCAGGACAGGAGAAACACCAGGGACCGGAGGGATCAGGCTGCAACCACCTCCCTCCAGCTCCTCAGCCAAGGGAGAAGGAAAACAAACAACCACTCCCCCCCTGCTACGTGGAAGACACCTGTGGAATACTTGGAACTTCCTTAGATACAGTGGTTAGAGGGAGCCATGGGGCAAACTATGACAGATTTACAACCATCTCCCCTCCTTTTGGTGCCAGCAGAGGTTCTGCAGCAGGAGGGGATCTTCCTTTGGACCTTGTGTTTCCTGCCAGCCACAAGAGGCACGATGCAAACCTTCCATCATTCCCACTGTTCCCAGGTTGGAGCTGCCTCTGAGCCCGGCCAGAGCTGACAGGAGTCAATCCAGCTCTTTTTCCAGGACAAACTGCCCCAGCTGCATTCACACATGGCCTAAAGCTGCCTGTCCCCTGGCAGGTTGGTTTGGTATTTGCACACTGACAGCCTGAGCTCTGCCTTGGGTGTGCTCTGCTCCTTGTCTGAACTCTTGCAAGAAAGGAAGAGAGCTCTGAGCCCAATGAACGGATTATCCCAAGGAAGCTGAATGCAATGGGAGCACTGCAGTGGCAGGCTGGTGTCTCCAGGTGTCTGCAGGGCTGGGGTGACACTCCTGGGTGGCTGTGCCTGAAGGAGCTGAGGATTGGCCTCAGAGCCTTGGGGAAGGAATCCCACATTCCCCAGTGCTGCAGTGAGGGGCACCAGGGCAGTGGCTCTGGGCCCTGCTGGGAGGGAAGGGTCTCTTGCAGCTGGAGGAGGAGGAGGAGGAGGAGGAGGAGGATGCTCCCCAGGAATGGTGTCCCTGCAGGTTCCCAGCTCTGAGGAGCAGCTGCTGGGAGGGGCAGGGATGGGGCTCTGCTGCCTGTGGGGCTGCCAGAGAGGGATCTGCAGGGAGGATGATGTGCTGGTGCTTCAGACAGGGCTTTGATCAGCATCACTTTGCCATGGTTTGCACTCCTTTCATCCTTCAAACTCCAGGTGGAAGCTCTGGATCTTCTTGCTCCTCTCTTCTGCTTTGCCTTTCCTTCAGTATCCTCTCAGGACTCCACAGCTCTGCCTGAGCTGCCCCAAATTCTGTTTTCTTTCAATCCATGATGTTTTTTTGGCAACACAAGTAGTATTCATTCAGAAAAGGAATGGCTCAGAAAATAACTAATTGTTCTCCTGCTTCCATTAATTGCAGCTCTCCTGGTGGGCATCCCACTCAGCATCCCATAAATAAATGGGAGTTAAAACCTCATCACCATCTGGCTCTGCTGGGAACTGGCCCTCTGGCTGTGTTGTACTGAAGGTGGAATTGCTGGAAAGAACCTGGTCATTTACCATTTCTACCCTAATGAAATATTTAATCAGATTAATCAATGGATATTCATTAATCAGGGAGCTCCTCAGGCTGGGATCTGGTGGCACAGCTTCCTCCTGCTTTGGAGAACTGGATTTATTTGCCTCCAGCATCTCCCCTCTCCTCTCTGAGCTGCTCCAGCTGCACCACAAAACCTGCTGCTCATTGCTCAGCTCTGGGGAAGCGTTTCCAAGGGCTGGCTGGAGAGGAGCTGCTGAGTGTGCCCAGCCTGGGAGCAAAGGGGCTCCCCTGGGGCTCTGCAGAGCCCTCGCTGGGTGGCTGTGCCAGCCCTGGCCAGGAGGGCTGGGGGCCCATGTTGGCATTCACACATTTCAGGCTGGCAAACCAAAGACAAGATTGCAGGTGCTGCTGAGAGAAGAATGGAATTTGTCTGGAGACCTTGAGCTGGGGGAAAGCAAGAAATGAAGCTGCAGAAACTCCTTGGAGTGACATTAACAGAGCTCTTTTATGAAGTTAAAATAAGTTGCATTAAGACTGTTTAGACCCAGCAATTTTGGGACATTTGTATTACTTACTAATTAGCCAGAGCTGTGTGATGCTGGATGGTTTGCAGGGGGTGTGTGGGTTTGCAGATTGTGTGAGAAAGTAGCTCTGAATCCAGTCCCTCCTGAAACTGGGATATCCTGTGCAAGTTTAGCTTAAATATTGTGAATGTAACACAGTTGCACCCCCTTTTCCCTTTTTCCTTCTTCTGCTCCTCTTCCCTTCTCTCCACAACTCCTGTAACTCACGATGAGCAGGACTGAGAAATAAAATACCAGAAATCCCATAAAATGAGCTGCATCAAGTGATTTTTGTACCACAGGAGTTGCAGCCCCTGAGAGCCCCTGAAGGCTCAACTGAGAGCTGTGTCTGGGAAGTTCAGGGGTTGTCACAGGCTGAGAGCTCCTGTCACCCCCCTGCAGGGAGGGCAGTGTGAGCATCAGGGCCATCCCAGTTCTACAGGAATCTTTGTCTGCTTTCAGACTCTTCTCCCAGCAAAGCCTGGTCTGTGGGAGCCACAGGTGCCCTGGCACAGCCTCCCTGGGGGCTGCTCTCAGTGCCCACCCGGGCACTCTGCTGGTACCTGGGGCTCTGCAGGCAGGGTGAGTGTGGAGGAAACTGAGCTGGGAGACAAGCATTTTGCTGATATATTTTAAAACCAATCCTCAAATCCACAGAAAATGGTGGTTTTAATGGTTTTTCCCACTTTCCCCCCACGCTGTGTGTTTGGAGCAGAGCTGGTGATGGCACGACACAGTCAGGTGGGTAGAAAGAGGTAACTGCACTGTGAGTTTGAGGTTTGTTTGCAGGAATGAGAGAATAAACTTATTAAATGATCAACTAACCCTGTGAAATGAAGGGGTGATTTATAGGGACACCCCTTCCAACACTTTATTGTGATGGATGCACTTTATTGTTTCCCAGAGAAGCTGTGGCTGCCCCAGCCCTGGGATGTCCCAGGCCAGGCTGGACAGGGCTTGGAGCAGCCTGGGCTGGTGGGAGGTGTCCCTGCCCATGGCAGGGGTGGCACTGGGGGGGCTCTGAGGTCCCTTCCACCCAAACCATTCCAGGATTCTGTGGAATAACCAAACCAGGGACAGGACACAGGGAATGGCTTCCCACTGCCAGAGGGCAGGGACAGGTGGGATATTGGGAAGGGATTGGTGTCTGGGAGGGTGGGCAGGCCCTGGCACAGGTTGGGCAGAGAAGCTGTGGCTGCCCCAGCCCTGGGAGTGTCCCAGACCAGGTTGGACAGGGCTTGGAGCATCCTGGGCTGGTGGGAGGTGTCCCTGCCCATGGCAGGGGTGGCACTGGGTGGGCTCTGAGGTCCCTTCCACCCAAACCATTCCATTTAATAGATCTGTAGGTAGTTGGTTGGTTTTCCACGCTCAGAGCAGCGACCCAGGGGGTGGGACAGGGTCTGTGTCTCTCATCTCTGCTCCCTGTGCCACGGCACGTGCCATCTCCTGCTTGTTCCCCACGTTCCCACGTGCCCTGTGGGTGTTTGCTGCCAGCAGTGGCTCAGCCTTGGGGTGCAGAGTTGCTTTCCCTGGTTAATTTTGCTGCTGTTCAAGGCACAGCTCCAGCCACTGCTCTGTTGGCAACCTGTAATTTGAAGTTTTACTCCACATTAAGTTACAGGCTCCAGACTCGCTGACTTTCCCTGGCTGATCTCAAATGCACTGAAATCACGGCTGAACCAACATATTTACCAAAGATAAGCCCAGAGCAAATGAATTGGATTTATTTTTAATGCTGGCTTGTTTCTAATGCCCAGTGACACATGAACAAACGATTGCCACTGTCTGTCCTCTTTCTCTGCAGGATATTGCTCTGGGCAGGATAATATCAGTGTATTTGGTGTTATAAATCATCCCTCTGGCTTGGTCGTTCTTCTCTGAGCAAGAGGTTTCAAATCAGCCTCCAGAACACAGACCAGACCTTCCTGATTGTGGTGGTGCCACTGAAGGCAACGGGCGAGTTGTGTGATGTGACCGAGTCAGGGACACGAGGGCACCGATGGGTCCCCATCAGGGCACTGCTGGGTGGTGACAGGGATGGGCACTGGTGGTTTGAGGGCACCGATGGGTCCCCATCAGGGCACGGCTGGGTGGTGGCAGGGATGGGCACTGGTGGTTTGAGGGCACCGATGTGTCCCCATCAGGGCACTGTGCTGGGTGATGACAGGGCTGGGCACTGGTGGTTTGAGGGCACCGATGTGTCCCCATCAGGGCACTGTGCTGGGTGGTGACAGGGATGGGCACTGGTGGTTTGAGGGCACCGATGTGTCCCCATCAGGGCACTGTGCTGGGTGGTGACAGGGATGGGCACTGGTGGTTTGAGGGCACCGATGGGTGCCCATCAGGGCACTGTGCTGGGCGGTGACAGGGATGGGCACTTGTGGTCTGAGGGCACTGATGTGTCCCCATCAGGGCACTGCTGGGCGGTGACAGGGATGGGCACTGGTGGTCTGAGTGCCCCCAGGGCCTCCCAGCTCTGCTGGGGCTGGGCACAGGGCTGTCAGCCCCAGGGGCCTGTCTGCAGCCAGAGCTCAGGGTTTCCACGTGGCTGTTTAATCCCAGGTGTAAAACCTGTCCTGAACTTTATCCTGTGTGTCTGTCCAGCCCTGCTCTGCTCCCTGTGCAGCCGAGGGCAGTGCCAAGGCTCTGGTGGCAGTTCAGCTTTTTCAGTGACCTGATGTTTTCTGGCTTTCTCCTCCACTCCTTTCCTGCCTTTTTCAGATCCAGCTTTGGCTCCTGTGGTTTCTGCTGAGCCCAGAGCTGGCGGTTGCAGAGCCCTCTCCCAACACAGAGTATGTCCCAGGGATGCTGCCAGCCCTTGGTGAGGGGCAGCTTTGTGCCAGACTCATGTATGGGACCTCATTGTGACCTTCCAGGACCTGAAGGAGCTACAGGAAACATGGAGAGAGACCATTGACAAGGCCTGGAGGGTCAGGACACAGGGAATGGCTTCCCACTGCCAGAGGGCAGGGCTGGGTGGTATATTGGGAAGGAATTGGTGTCTGGGAGGGTGGGCAGGCCCTGGCACAGGTGCCCAGAGTAGCTGTGGCTGCCCCATCCCTGGGAGTGTCCCAGGCCAGGTTGGACAGGGCTTGGAGCAGCCTGGGCTGGTGGGAGGGCAAGAGGCACGAGGGGATACCACAATGGGCATGAGCTGGGATGGAAAAGCATCCAAGTGTGTTTGAGCTCTGAGGTTCTGGCACGTGACGGGGGAATGAGCTTCTCTGTGCCTTGGTGGAAGGAGAGGTGCTCAGGGCCTTCTGCCATGGCATGGCAGGGGAGGTTTAGATGGGATCTTAGGAAAGATTTCATCTCCAAAAGGGCTGTCCAGCCCTGGCCCAGCTGCCCAGGGCAGAGGGGGAGTTCCCATCCCTGGAGGGATTTATAAGCTGTGTGGATGTGGCACTTGGGGACATGGGCCAGTGGTGGCCTTGGCAGTGCTGGGTTACCTTGACAGTCCTTTCGAACCTAAACTATTCCATGGTCCCACACCCAGGTTCTGCCCTGCTCCAGGAACCCCCTGGACATCACCCACCAGTGGGGTCTGGGCATGTCCTTGGCCTGTGCTATTTGGCCCAGAAATGAGAGAACTCAGCACAGGCAGCAGCTCCTGGAGGCTCCTGCAGCCCCCCCGAGGTGTTCAGAGGATCTGAGTTCCTCCTCCCTCTTCTTGCAGTCTGTTTGCTGACATTTAGGCAACGCTGCCATATGTTGTTTGTCACGGGGTAATGATGTGTGGCACTGCCATGATGAGGCTCTGGCATCCTGCCCAAAGGTAGAGCAGCAGGAACTTCTTCTGGCTCGTGACAGCCTCTGCCAGCTCTGTGGATGGGTTCACATGGGAGATCTGTGCTCAGGAGCAGCTGCAGCTCTTGAGGAATGAGGCTGTCAAGGGATGTGCCGCTCAGGTGAGGCATCTCCTGGAGCCAGGACGTGGGTTTGGTCCCTGTGTGGGCCACTCATTCCAGAGCTGGACTCTCTCCTGGAGCCAGGACGTGGGTTTGGTCCCTGTGTGGGCCACTCATTCCAGAGCTGGACTCTCTCCTGGAGCCAGGACGTGGGTTTGGTCCCTGTTTGTGCCACTCATGTCAGAGCTGGACTCTCTCCTGGAGCCAGGACGTGGGTTTGGTCCCTGTTTGTGCCACTCATGTCAGAGCTGGACTCTCTCCTGGAGCCAGGACGTGGGTTTGGTCCCTGTTTGTGCCACTCATGTCAGAGCTGGACTCTCTCCTGGAGCCAGGACGTGGGTTTGGTCCCTGTTTGTGCCACTCATTCCAGAGCTGGACTCTCTCCTGGAGCCAGGACGTGGGTTTGGTCCCTGTTTGTGCCACTCATTCCAGAGCAGGGCTCAATGATCCTCAATGATCCTTGTGTGTCCCTTCCAACTCAGAGTATTCTGTGAGTCTGTGACATGGCATTTTGTTGTCCACTTGAGGAAGACAACGCTGGAGGGGCAGGTGGGGCCCCTGTGGAGTGGGGGGATCCCACTTGGATGCTGGGCCATGTTTCTCCCTCTGCACTGAATCACAGAATCATTAAGGCTGGAAAAGACCTTCAAGGTCAGCAGGTCCAACCCTGAACCAATGCCATGGTGCCCACTGAGCTGTGCCCCCAAGTGCCACGTCTACTCATCTTTTGGACACTTCCAGAGATGGTGATTCCACCACTGCCCTGGGCAGCAGTGCCAGGGCTTGGCACCCTCAGTGGCTGGAGCTGTGCCAGGGCAGGGTCAGGTGGGATCTCAGAGAAAGGTCCTTCCCCCAGAGGGTGGTGGGCACTGCCCAGGCTCCCCAGGGTAGTGGGCACAGCCCTAAGGCTGCCAGAGCTCCAGGAGGGTTTGGACAATGGGACAGGGACAGGGTGGGATTGTTGGGGTGTCTGTGCAGGGCCAGGGGTTGGGCTGGGTGGTCCCTGGGGGTCCCTTCCAGCTCAGGACATTCCATGATCCTGTGAACTTTCTCAGGGAAGAAATTTTCCCTACTCCCCAGCCTGGGGGGAGCTGAGCTGGGTCCCTCCTGTGCCAGGCACTGGGGCAGTACTGACCCCCCACTCCTGCCCAGTGGTGCCAGGGCCTGGGTGCTGCTCTCTATATTTCTATAGACCAGGGCAGCCCCTCCTAATGACTCCTAAAGGACCCTCCAGCACGTGGAGGGTGTGAGGACCACCAAGGGAGGGTGACTTCAGTCTGCCCAGGCTGTTTATGGCAGGGAGTTGGCACAGGAGTGATAACTCTGCTGGGGAAATCAGTTATTCCAAGCAGTTTGTCACATCATTTTTCAGTGTATTAATTTTCACTTCAACAGGGAACCAGACCCAGTGAAGGCATCTGTCATTTCTGCACAAGGTGCTGTGCAGTGACCTCCTGGGTCCCCCCAGCCCTGCAGTCACTGCCATCCATACAGGGCAAGGAGAAATTCGGGGGAATTCCTAATTGTGGGAAGTTCTTATAACCTGGAGTGACCCACTGAATGCAAATAACAGCCCAGTTTATTCTCTGTGCTGGGGATGCAATGGCCACTTGGCTCCAGCTGAACAAACTCCTGCAGATTATGATGTGATGACACACCAACATTTCAGCACCAGGGCAAGAGGGCTCCTGGTTGGTGCTGCTTCATTTGCTGTGCCCAGGTGTGAAGGCCCTGCCCTTGCTCAGCTCTGGGGCATCCCTGGACCAGGTTTGGAGCATTTCAGCTCCTTTTTACAGAGAAGTCACTTGAAATGGGGAGTTGTTCTTCCCTCTGGATGGGGAAACTGCTGTGCTGGTGCCTCCTGCTGCATCTGGTACATTAAAAACACTAAATTGCATCTCTACCTGGATGCTCTTGTGGGACCCTCTGACCCCCCCAGCCACAGCATTAATGTCCAGCACAAGCAGAATAAAAGCATTTTATTGGCCAACTGCAATTTTAAAGGCACGTGTGGACCTTAAACCATTCCCGTGGCTTTCTCAGGTTCTTCCCTATCCAGAGAAAGGTATCACCCTTCTATTGGATTTAATATGAAAACAGGGATTCTTCTGTGCTCTTTTTCATCACTGTGGCCATCACTTCCCTGTGTTTTCTTCCCCATCTTTACCCCACACTTCTCTGTTAGGACTGAACTGGAAGAAGGGGAGAAAAACAAAGTTGAAATGATTTTTGTTGTTCGAGTCTGGTCCATTATGTGGCAAAGGAAGAGCAAATGGTGACATTAATCTGCAAACCAGGCAAATGAAAACTAATTTAAGATGCATTTATTGGCCTGTTCTGTCTCTTCCCAGCTCTGCTTTTGGGTTTCCTGAAATCCCCCCTCCTGTGTCCCTGCATAAAATCACTGTGGGCAGGAGCTGCCCCAGGGCTGGGTGGCACTGGCTAAAGTGGAAAGCCCTTTGGCACTGATGCCATCTGGATTGTACCGTTCTCCCTGGGCAGTGATGAGCCCAGGTAATGCCCGTGGAGACTCCTGAGCATCTGAGGGGAAGCCCTGGGAGTGCTGCTCCTGTGAGACTGGAACACCCTCTGGAACACCCTCTGGAACACCCTCTGGAACACCCTCTGGAATACCCTCTGCAGCCTCTACTCCATTCCCAGAATCTCAGATTCATTTGGGTTGGCAAAGCCCTGCCAGCCCCTGGAGCCCACCCTGTGCCCGATGCCCACCTTGTCCCCCAGCCCAGAGCACTCAGTGCCACGGCCAGTCTTGCCTTGGGCACCTCCAGGGCTGGGCACTCCAACCCTCCCTGGGCAGCCCCTGCCAGGGCCTGCCCACCCTTTCCAGGAGGAAATTCCTGCTGCTGTGCCCCCTGCCCGTGCCCTGGCCCATCCTGAGGCCGTGCCCTCTGCTCCTGTCCCTGTGTCCTGGGGCACAGCCCGACCCCCTGTCCCGGCTCCCCCTCCTGGCAGGGATTGCAGAGCCAGAAGGTGCCCCCTGAGCCTCCTTTGCTCCAGCTGAGCCCCCCCAGCTCCCTCAGCCCCTCCTGCTGCTCCAGCCCCTGCCCTGCCCTCCTCCAGCCCCTCCAATTCCCCAGTGAACCGTGAGGTGTCCCAGTCAGCAGTCACTATTTCTCTAACAGGAGGGACACCCAGCAGGGCTGTTCTGTGGGCACAGACAATCCTCTGTTCGTGTTTCTCTCCCTGCTGGGCTGGGCAGAGGGTGAGGTGAATCCCCTGCCCGGGCTTTGCTTCCTGCCTGGCAGCAGAAGGGCAGGGCAGGAGGGCAGGGCGAGGATGCCCCTGCCCGGGCACAATGCCTGGCCCCTCAGCCTCTGCTGACCAGCTGGGTCCCTGAGCAGCTTCCCTGAGCACACAGCAGGGTCTGGGTGTTCTCAGCCTCACCCACCCTCCCTGCTCTCATCTGCCACCACGTGCTTTACATGGCATGAAACGCCTGCATTTCCACCTGGAGTCATCCCCTGGGATTAAACCACCCACCTGCTGCAATATAAACTCCAGGCCATAAAAATCTGCTGCGAGTTTGCACCAGTTAAGAAATAAATGGCCATAAAGGCACATTAGCTTTGAACACATGGATTGGGAAACATCTCTCTGGGAAAAGCAAAGCCCTGATCTGGGGAGAAGCCGTGCTGGGCTGGGCAGAGGGGAGCAGGGCACATGCCATGAGCTGAAGGTGGCTGTGCCACCTCCCTGCACCCACTGCAGGGCCGTGCAGGTGAGGGTGCCCTGCCCCTGGCCCTGCAGTGGTGCCTGGGCTGAGGCACCTCTGGGTGCTGAGCACGCCGAGCTCTGCAGAGCTTGGTGCTCTCAGCAGGTGGGAAGTCGTGACTCCATCACTGGTACCTGCAGGGAACAGGAGCAGGGAATGAGGAGGGGACAGAGGGCACTGCCCTCCTGTGACAGAGCCTGCGCCCAGCTGAGCCTGTGCCTGGGGCTCTTCTTCAGGTGCCTGTTTGCTAAAGAAGTCTCTGCTCAACAGGTACAAACCCTCAGGGGTGTCCAGCTGACAAACACTCCAGGAGCACCTGCACAAAGCTGCTGCTTCCCCTGGGACAGGGACAGATGGGCCAGAGCTGGGGCACCCCAGCCAGCAGGGCATGGAGCTGAGTGCCCACATCACCCAACCCAGCCTGCCTTCATCAGGCTGCTCTCTGTAATTAATGCATTTCCTTATCTGCCTGTTTAGCACTCAGGCACCATCCTGAGTCTGGCACAGCTGCAGTTTGTGGCTCTCCCCTCGTGCTGGGGCTCTCTGAGTGTCCCCAAGAGCATCTCCTGGCATTGTGGATCAACCATCCCACCAGCCAGGACAGGGCAGTACTGAGAGGTGGGGCCAAAGCAGCCTCCTGGCTCCTGCTCCATCCCTTCCACCTCTGCTGGCACATTTCCATGGGAGGAACAACTGCCTCCAATCCAGCTTTTGAGGCTTCTGTGCAAGGGGCCTTGGAGCAACCTGGTCTAGTGGGACATGTCCCTGCCCATGGCAGGGGTAGGAACGAGGTGGGCTTTAACATCTCTGCCAACCAAACCACCCTGGGATTCTCTGAAACCCCTCCAGAAACATCCCCATGACCCCAAACTGTGAATCTGTGACGGGTCAATGGCAATGCTTAATGACAAGGGTAAGAATGGAGGTTTTGAAGGACCTGCAAAGGGGGATGACCCCCAGCAGGAGAGGGGTCTGCAGAGGCTTGGGAGCCAGGGCTGTACCCTCCAGGTGTGATGGTCACCAGTGTGCCTGTTTCCCAGGAATTTGTCCATTCCCTCAGTGCTTGGAAGGCTTGGACTCTGGGATGTCCCAGGGAGCTGAGCTCACACTGGCCCGACACTGTGAGAGAGAAACACTCCATGGGGGAATAATTGGCTCCTGCTGTTCCCTCTCTGGCAGCCCCTTGGTGTCTGTCCTGGGCACTGCCACAGCCTCCAGCCTCTGCCAGGCTGAGCAAATCCCCAGTGGAGCTGCTCTGGGGGGTCTCAGACCAGCCCTGATTCCCCCTCTCTCCTTCCCTCAGCAGCATCTCTGGGTCACTCTGCTCCATCCAACCATCCAAGGTGGTCCCTGCTGCCCCTCCCTGCCCAGGCTTTGTTCCTCCCTCCTTTCCCTCAGGAGCATCTCTGGGTCACTCTGCTCCATCCAACCATCCAAGGTGGTCCCTGCTGCCCCTCCCTGTCCAGGCTTTGTTCCTCCCTCCTTTCCCTCAGGAACAGCTCCGGGTTACTCTGTTCTGTCCATCCAGCCCAGGTGGGCTCTGCTGCCCCTCCCTGTCCAGGCTTTGCTCCTCCCTCCTTCCCTCAGCAGCATCTCTGGGTCACTCTGCTCCATCCAACCATCCAAGGTGGTCCCTGCTGCCCCTCCCTGTCCAGGCTTTGCTCCTCCCTCCTTCCCTCAGCAGCATCTCTGGGTCACTCTGCTCCATCCAACCATCCAAGGTGGTCCCTGCTGCCCCTCCCTGTCCAGGCTTTGTTCCTCCCTCCTTTCCCTCAGGAGCATCTCTGGGTCACTCTGCTCCATCCAACCAAGGTGGTCCCTGCTGCCCCTCCCTGCCCAGGCTTTGTTCCTCCCTCCTTTCCCTCAGGAGCAGCTCTGGGTTACTCTGTTCTGTCCATCCAGACCAGGTGGGCTCTGCTGCCCCTCCCTGTCCAGGCTTTGTTCCTCCTTCCTTTCCCTCAGGAGCATCTCTGGGTCACTCTGCTCCATCCAACCATCCAAGGTGGGCTCTGCTGCCCCTCCCTGCCCAGGCTTTGTTCCTCCCTCCTTTCCCTCAGGAGCAGCTCTGGGTCACTCTGCTCCATCCAACCATCCAAGGTGGTCCCTGCTGCCCCTCCCTGCCCAGGCTTTGTTCCTCCCTCCTTCCCTCAGCACCATCTCTGGGTCACTCTGCTCCATCCAACCATCCAAGGTGGTCCCTGCTGCCCCTCCCTGTCCAGGCTTTGTTCCTCCCTCCTTTCCCTCAGGAACAGCTCCAGGTTACTCTGTTCTGTCCATCCAGACCAGGTGGGCTCTGCTGCCCCTCCCTGCCCAGGCTTTGTTCCTCCCTCCTTCCCTCAGGAGCAGCTCTGGGTCACTCTGCTCCATCCAACCATCCAAGGTGGTCCCTGCTGCCCCTCCCTGCCCAGGCTTTATTCCTCCCTCCTTTCCCTCAGGAGCATCTCTGGGTCACTCTGCTCCATCCAACCATCCAAGGTGGTCCCTGCTGCCCCTCCCTGCCCAGGCTTTGTTCCTCCCTCCTTTCCCTCAGGAGCAGCTCCAGGTTACTCTGCTCTGTCCAACCAGCCCAGGTGGGCTCTGCTGCCCCTCCCTGCCCAGGCTTTATTCCTCCCTCCTTCCCTCAGGAGCATCTCTGGGTCACTCTGCTCCATCCAACCATCCAAGGTGGTCCCTGCTGCCCCTCCCTGTCCAGGCTTTGTTCCTCCCTCCTTTCCCTCAGGAGCAGCTCTGGGTCACTCTGCTCCATCCAACCATCCAAGGTGGTCCCTGCTGCCCCTCCCTGCCCAGGCTTTGCTCCTCCTGGGGCTGTGGTGACCAGAGCCATTGCTGGTGTGCCAGATGTGCTGGCACTGCTGGCTCACAGAGACATGGTTTGTTTTTCTATGCAAGATCCTGTTCAGCACAGCATTAACTGGAGCCATCATTGCTCATGTACAGCAGAGGGTGTTTTTGTCCTCCTGGGCACCACTGGTTATTGTTAAATGAAATTCCATCAGCCATTTTATTTCCGAAGATTCAGGATCATCAGAGCCTTCTGCAGCACTCAACATTCAGCTGTAATTCTGATTAAGCTGAATAATTTTGCATTTGATCTGTGCAAGCATCACCAAAGGCAGCAATTTTTTCATTGCAGTGAGAGAAATAATCAGTAAATTGGTGACCATTAGGCTGAGGAATGTATAAATATGCATGGCCTGTGTACTTCTGATGCACATGAATATATAGAACACATTCAGAAGCATGCAGGGTTTATTTGTGTGGCACACACAGATCCTGAAAACATCCAGTCCTCTGAGGCCCTCAGGGTGTTGCCCCTCCACGAGTTTGCCCCATGACCCCCAAATCCACCCCCTGCCCCCGGGGGGCTGCACCACTCCATGGAGGTACCTCCTCTCCTCTGCCACCCCCAGTGATGCTGTTGGGTCCTGCTGACCCAGAGCTCCTGACCCTTGCCTGGGGCAGGGCAGGAGGTGTTTGAGGCAGGAGGGGCAGGAGGGGCAGGAGGGGCAGGGCAGGAGGTGTTTGAGGCAGGAGGGGCAGGAGGGGCAGGGCAGGAGGTGTTTGAGGCAGGAGGGGCAGGAGGGGCAGGAGGTGTTTGAGGCAGGAGGTATTTGAGGCAGGAGCTGTTTGAGGCAGGAGGGGCAGGAGAGGCAGGAGGGGCAGGGCAGGAGGGGCAGGGCAGGAGGTGTTTGAGGCAGGAGGGGCAGGGCAGGAGGGGCAGGGCGGGAGGTATTTGAGGCAGGAGGGGCAGGAGGGGCAGGGCAGGAGCTGTTTGAGGCAGGAGGGGCAGGAGGGGCAGGGCAGGAGCTGTTTGAGGCAGGAGGGGCAGGGCAGGAGCTGTTTGAGGCAGGAGGGGCAGGAGGGGCAGGGCAGGAGCTGTTTGAGGCAGGAGGGGCAGGACAGGAGGTGTTTGAGGCAGGAGGGGCAGGAGGGGCAGGGCAGGAGGTATTTGAGGCAGGAGGGGCAGGACAGGAGGTATTTGAGGCAGGAGGGGCAGGGCAGGAGGTGTTTGAGGCAGGAGGGGCAGGGCAGGAGGTGTTTGAGGCAGGAGGGGCAGGAGGGGCAGGGCAGGAGGTATTTGAGGCAGGAGGGGCAGGGCAGGAGGGGCAGGACAGGAGGTATTTGAGGCAGGAGGGGCAGGGCAGGAGGGGCAGGACAGGAGGTGTTTGAGGCAGGAGGGGCAGGAGGGGCAGGGCAGGAGGTATTTGAGGCAGGAGGGGCAGGGCAGGAGGGGCAGGACAGGAGGTATTTGAGGCAGGAGGGGCAGGACAGGAGGTATTTGAGGCAGGAGGTGTTTGAGGCAGGAGGGGCAGGACAGGAGGTGTTTGAGGCAGGAGGGGCAGGACAGGAGGTATTTGAGGCAGAAGGGGCAGGAGGTGTTTGACGCAGGAGGTATTTGAGGCAGGAGGGGCAGGACAGGAGGTGTTTGAGGCAGGAGGGGCAGGACAGGAGGTGTTTGAGGCAGGAGGGGCAGGAGGGGCAGGGCAGGAGGTATTTGAGGCAGGAGGGGCAGGGCAGGAGGGGCAGGACAGGAGGTATTTGAGGCAGGAGGGGCAGGACAGGAGGTATTTGAGGCAGGAGGGGCAGGGCAGGAGGTATTTGAGGCAGGAGGGGCAGGGCAGGAGGTGTTTGAGGCAGGAGGGGCAGGGCAGGAGGTGTTTGAGGCAGGAGGGGCAGGGCAGGAGGGACAGGGCAGGAGGGGCAGGGCAGGAGGTATTTGAGGCAGGAGGGGCAGGACAGGAGGTATTCGAGGCAGGAGGGGAAGGACAGGAGGTGTTTGAGGCAGGAGGAGCAGGACAGGAGGTATTTGAGGCAGGAGGGGCAGGACAGGAGGTATTTGAGGCAGGAGGAGCAGGGGGAGAAGAGGACCTGAGCCACCTCCTGCTGCTCCCACGTCCCCAGCAATGTTCTGCTCCCCCAGTGCCACTCTGGTTTGCTGCAGATTGTGGGGGAAAGAGGAATAAAGGAGGCAGCACGACCCACGATTAATGCACCTGTTCTCCAGTAATCAAGAGTAATTAATCATGGAAATGACCTCTCTCAACTGGCTGGACCTCCTGCCTGGCACCTTCAAGCTGGACCTGGACCTGCAGGATCACTCTCTGGCTGAGAGGGGGGGTCAGTGCCTTGGGGGGGGTCCCAAACTGGGGCTGAAAAGGGTCCCCAGAGACACCTGGGTCTCCCAAATTGGGGTGAAAAGGGTCACTAAACACCCCTGAGACCTCCAAGTTAGGGGTGAAAAAGGGTCTCTAAAAACTCCTGGGACCCTCAAAATGGAGTGAAAAGCAAACCCCCCTGGGACCTCCAAATATGAGGTGAAAAGGGTCCTAAAAATACCTGGGGTCCCCAAATTAGGGGTGAAAAGGATCCCCCAAAAGACCTCAGGACCCCCAAATATAGGGTGAAAAGGATCTTCAAGAACCCCTGGGACCTCCAAATTAGGGGTGAAAAGGATCCCCAAACACTCTTGGGCCCCCAAACTGAGGGTGAAGGGGGCTGGGGCTGAGCTCTGCCTCAGGCACAAAGCCCTCCCAGCCCCAGGAATGTTCTGGAGGCCCCACTGGGAGCTGCACATGCCAGGGCTGTTGAGCTCCCAGAACTCTCACTGACTTGTTTGGTGGACCAGGAAGGCTGAGGAGGCTTCAGTGGGACAAGAGGAGCAGCTTCAACAGCTGCAGAGAGGAGAGGGGAGTTAATGCAGGAGGAGAGGCAAGAAACCCCCTGAGCAGTGCCAAGAATTAGAGATGCCACAGCCATGGGGGGCTCCAAAGAGAAACATGCAGGGGGAAAACAGGTTTAAAAAGGGCAAGTTTCTCATCAGTCCAAGCCAGGGAGGAGGAGTGAGAAGGATGAGCCTCAGGGCCAACATGGAACTGGATGATTTTTGAGGTCCCTTCCAACCTAAACCATTCTATGATTCTATCCCATTTTATCCAACCTCATTCTATCCTATCCCATCTAATTCCATCCTAAACCAGTGGCTTTAGCAACTGGAAGCTGCAGAAATCTGAGCTAATTACCCAGGGCTTTTATAAGAAACTGCTAAAATCTGAGTTTTGGGGGGTTAATGCATATTTTCATCCTCTCCAGAAACACCTCTTTGAACTCTCCCAGCAATTATTTCCTTTCTGAGGAATGCAGGACCTTGTTTTGTGATCGTGCTGGGGAACAAGTTGCTAAAGAAACCACAATTATGCTGGAGAGCCTGTTGGATAATGGCAGGTGGGGATCCAGCTCGGGGAATTCTCTGGCTACAGCTGAAAGGGGAATGGTGTTCCAGTCCTTGTCATGTTTAAAATTAAAGCTGCAAGGAGAACTCTCCAGCTAAAGATGCCCCAGAGGGGCTGGGGCTGGCAGGGCTGGCTGGGCTGTCCCAGCTCAGGGCACTGCCCTTTGCCCAGAGAAGCTGCCCCAGCCCTGGGAGTGACCCAGGCCAGGCTGGACAGGGCTTGGAGCAGCCTGGGCTGGTGGGAGGTGTCCCTGCCCCTGGCAGGGGGTGGAACAAGATGGTCTTTAAGGTCTCTTCTCACCCAAACCTTTGTGGGATTTGGTGATTCCCTGGCTATAACTCTCCCTATTTCTCTCTTTTCCTCTGTCCCTTTTCCTTGCTGGAACAACCAGTCAGAGCTGTGACAGGAAACCAGTGAGAGCCAGGACACAGGGAATGGCTTCCCAGGGCCAGAGGGCAGGGAGAGATGGGGTCTTGGGAAGGGATTGCTGGCTGGGAGGGTGGGCAGGCCCTGGCACAGGTGCCCAGAGAAGCTGTGGCTGCCCCAGCCCTGGGAGTGTCCCAGGCCAGGTTGGACAGGGCTTGGAGCAGCCTGGGCTGGTGGGAGGTGTCCCTGCCCATGGCAGGGGTGGCACTGGGTGGGCTTTGAGGGCCCTTCCCACCCAAACATGGAGATGCTCCAGGGCTGGATCCCTCTGCTCTGGAGCCAGGCTGGGAGAGCTGGGGGGCTCTCCTGGAGCAGAGAAGGCTCCAGGGACACCTGAGAGCCCGTTCCAGTACCTGAAAGGGCTCCAGGAGAGCTGGAGAGGGACTGGGGACAAGGGATGGATGGACAGGACACAGGGAATGGCTTCCCAGTGCCAGAGGGCAGGGCTGGGTGGGATACTGGGAAGGAATTGGTGTCTGGGAGGGTGGGCAGGCCCTGGCACAGGTGCCCAGAGAAGCTGTGGCTGCCCCATCCCTGGGAGTGTCCCAGGCCAGGTTGGACAGGGCTTGGAGCAGCCTGGGCTGGTGGGAGGTGTCCCTGCCATGGCAGGGGTGGCACTGGGTGGGCTTTGAGGTCCTTTCCCACCCAAACCATTCCATGATTCTGTAATTCCACCATTCCCACACACCCCCATCAGCTTGAGGGACAAGGTGCATCCTCCTGATTTCCTCCTGACACATTTCCATCATTTTGGGTTAATCACATCCTGCTCTGGATTTTTCAGTCTCTGGCCTTTCATCAGGCCCAGCCATGGCACTGCTGAGCTGCTCAGGAGCTGCAAAACTCAGGAATACTGGAGGAAAGATTCGTGTTTTCCTCTCTGGAAAAGGAAGGAAGGGGAGAATAAGCACAGCCAAACTCTGGTTATTTGGAGAAAGCTGGGAGGGAGCCACGTGGGGGAGGAGGAGCATTTCCAGGGAAAGGCTGCAGAGAGGCTGTACCTGCAGAGCTGTTCCAGTGCACGTCCTAAAATAGCAACACTTTTATTGCAGTTTTTGGTTTCTCACTGTGTTCCTTCATGTATTATTAATGCCAGTTGTGCCCAGGAAGATGTCTGGGATTTCCCAGCTCAGAGAGCAGGGAGGGAAGCCCTTCTGCAGGGAATGCAGGGGCAGAAAAGCAGGAGTGCAGTGGAATATGCAGAGCAGATGAAGGTCACTCAGCACATCAGAGGGTTTAGTGATGGGGTTCATTGCAACGAGACACAAAACTGAGAGTTTATTGAGATTTAAGATGCTTTGAAGTGATGCCAAAGGGGTTTTTGTTCTGATTTTCACATTTTGTAGATTTTAGGAACACAGTATTGTAGATTTTTAGAGGGTTAATATTTCTAACAGTTTAATGCCTTTCTATCACTACCCCTGTCCCAGCACAGGAGCTCAAATTCCTTTAGTTAATTAATCTTGTTCAGACTCCTTTCCAAGGCAGAGCTGAAGGATATCAGAGGCCCACAGAATGAAACATAAACACAGGTCAGAGTGACCCAAAAGCCAGAACTGGATGAACTCCAAGAGACCTTTGTGTGCCTGAGGAAGAAGAGCTGATGAAGACAGAGGGTCTTGACGACCCCAGACCCAATTCCCAGAGGTGGACCAGGGGTGGGACTGAGGCTGGACTGAGAAATGTGTAAAGCAATGATTGGAGGGATCTTATTATAAAAGCCATGGAAACAAGAACTGGGACACATGGATGTCATCCTGTATTCCTGTGGGCTGCAGGCCTGTGATATTAAAGGACCTTTACTTTTTATCTTACCCTGCACTAACGTGCTCAGAGTCCTGTTTTGGGGGGCAGGGGTCATTCATGGCATCAGAAGTCTCTCTGGGTGAGGGACCATCCCCAGCAATATCAGGTGGAATGAAAAAGAGTGCAAGTGCTTTTGCTTCCCAGTTGTCCACAATCTGATGAGTGGCTGGGGGGGAAATGCCACTTAGAGGCAATTCATAGGAGCATTTAGGTTGGAAAAGCCCCTTAAAATCAATTCCTTTCCCAAGTCTCCTCCATAATTTTTTTAATTCCTTTTTTTGGGGGGCTGAACAGCTGAGCCCATGGTAAGAAGGAAGGAAAAACTCATTCTGCCTGTAGAGGAGGACACTTTGTTCCTGGGCTGGTGGCTCAGGGGGATGTTCTGGCTCCTCATTGTTTCCTCCTGTGCTCCCTTGAGCAAAGGATTTGCAATAAAAGCTGGGACTTTGTTCTCTGTGAGACACCCAAAGCTGAGCTGCTCCCCAAACCTGCCCTTGGTCCTTCACCTGAAGCCTTGGCTCATTTTTGGGAGACACCCAAAGCTGAGCTGCTCCCCAAACCTGCCCTTGGTCCTTCATCTGAAGCCTTGGCTCATTTTTGGGAGACACCCAAAGCTGAGCTGCTCCCCAAACCTGCCCTTGGTCCTTCACCTGAAGCCTTGGCTCATTTTTGGGTTGTGTTTTTTGGGCAGTCCTTGGCCACACATCAAACATCCCCCAGGGGCATCTCCCCCCTTGGGCAGCACCTCCCACCTCCCCCTGCCCGTGCCCCAGTCCCTGTTCCAGGAGGGAATTCCAGAGCTTTGCTCTCCAGCCCTGTCTGCAGGCAGGTGATGCTTTGCAATTCCATCCCTCATCTTTGCCCCAGCCCCTGGATTGTGATGCCCACTGGCTCCCCTGCTGTGCCAATTTGCCTCATGGACCTGCAGATGTTCCATGCCCAGGTGACCCCTGAGGTGTGTGTTGCTGCCACATCTCGGAATAAATTCCCCCAGGAATCCAGGCCTGCCCCAGGATCTGGGAGCACCTCCAGCAGCACCAGCTCCCCATGGCAAAGCTTTGAGAGCCCCTCCCAGCAAGGCCCATGCTGGGCTGCTGTGCCCACCTGCTCTTTATCATTCCCCATGGACACCAGTCCTGTTTATTGCCAGTTCTGTGCCAGCCCTTTCCTTGTGCCCCTGCCCAGGGCACGGTGCCCTCCGTGTGCCCAGGGCCACCCCCAGCTCGTGGTGCTCCTCAGCCTCCCCAGCCCACCCTCACCTGGGTTTGCTCCAGTTCTCACCAGTGAGTGGCAGATTTTCTGTAGCAGTGACTGGATGTGCCCTGGGGGTGACGAGTCCCACACCCCGGGGATGGTTTATCCTAATGAGGTGCCTGTAATTAACAGAAGTATCCCCCTTTTCCTCCTGCCTTTGATTGGGGTGGCAAAGCTGCAGCCCCAGCAGGGGAGTTGGGTCTCTGTGGCTTCACTCCATCCTGCAGTCACCCAACGTCTCCCTCCTGGATCCAGGGGGGCTCCTTTGCTTGGTGCCCAAAGGGGTGCAACCCCACACTAATTAATTTGTGTTAATGATCTCATGCCCTGACCCCTCTGGAGCAGCCCAGGCAGCAGAGCCTGCCCTTCCTCTGCCCCATCAGCTCCTCCTCCTCCTCCTCCCCCTGTCAGATCCTAATACTGTATATAATATATATTATATATTTCATATTCTAGTCTATACATTTTATCTGTATATATTGCATTTATTTATTTATATATTTTAGAGACTATTACACACATATTCTATAATTATATTTTTACATTTTTGCACTATATTTTATATACTTATATGATCATACATCTTTTATATTCTATATAAAACACACAATTCACTATAGATGAGTGTATCAATTACCTTAGAAAATACGTGTATATCCTGATTTGATTCGGTTCCTTTTGAGTTCTCAGGTTTTTTTCACTTTTTTTCCCTTTGCTGGAACACACAAGTTGATTTTAATTACTGTAATTATTAACATCAAAATGTAATGTAATATTATAATATTTTGTAGCATATATAAATGTGATATAAACTGATAATTATGAAATATTAAGGCCAGTTGGTATTGTATATAATTATATACTATAAATACTATATATACTATATATATACACTATATATTACATATATATTATAAATATATATTATATTATATATATCATATAGAATATACTATATATAATATATATTAAATATATATGATAAATATATGTTATATTATGTATAATATATATAATATATATAATATATTATATATATTATATAATATATATACTAATTATATTATATTTTATATATATAATTATATATATTATAATTATAGATATAATTATAATATATAATATTTATAATATATTACATATATATTATAAATAATATAATGATATTATTATTATAATAATATTATTAAAATAGTATAATCTATATTAATTATATATAATAATTATAATATATATAAATTATAATAATAATATAATTATAAATAATATATATATAAATATTTATATAAATATGATAAATATTTACCATAAATATATAGTGAATATTTAAATAAATATTTATATAAATATAAATAATATAAATATAAATAACATAAATTATAATAATAAATATTATTAAAATAGTATAATAATATAATATTATTATAATATAATATTATTATTATTCTATTATTCTATCATTATTATATTATTATAAATAATATTATAAATATATATTACAGATTATATATATTATATATTCTAGAATATATACACTATTTATATTATATATATTATATATAATTATATATAGAATCACATATTATATAATATATTACATATACATAATAAATATATATTATATTATGTATAATATATTATATATATTATATAATATGTATAATATAATATATACTACATATATATGTATATAGGTATATATACCAATATAATATATTTATTATTTGTTACAAATTACTATTTTCATGTATGTGCACCTCTGTATGTGTATGTGAATATCTGCATTTTATCTCCCTCAGCCTCTGTGTCTCAGCCGTGTCTGTGCCTGCACCTCCAGAGATGGGGCAGACACAGCTTGGGTGGGAACCCCCTTGAGCAGGTGTGTCTGAGCTCCATCTGATCCATGTCTCTCCATAAGTTACAGACCATGTTCCTGCCATGCAGAGATCAGCTACAGACACAAACTCGTACCTCTTTGTTAGCAATAAATGAGACACATTTTCCTCCTCTGAAGCACCAGCAGAGCTGAGCTGCTGCCCTGGCCATTGTGAGCTCTCGCTCTGGACCTTGGCAAGATCTGCAGCTTGGCCTTTGAGCACAGATTAAAGCACATCAGAGAGAACATAAACATGGAGCGGCGTGACCCGGAGCCCTGGAGAGCGTCCAGAGAACCTTTGTGTGCTGACGAAGAGGAGGTGGATGAAGACAGAGGGTCCCAACGACCCCAGCCCCAATTCAACAGAGGTGGGAACTGGGAGGGGACAGAGGTGGAACTGGACATGTGGACAGTAGTGATTGGATGGGTTATATTATACAAGCTATAACCTCAGAGCTTGCTGGCACGTCGGTGTATTCCTGGATGAGCGGGGTTGCTCGTTAAAGTGCCTGCCCATTATCTTCTCTCCTACAAAACTTGGCTCGGAGTCTTTTTTACAGACTTTTATGGCAACAGTTTGGCATTTTATCTCCCTCAGCCTCTGTGTCTCAGCTGTGTCTGTGCCTGCACCTCCAGAGATGGGGCAGACACAGGTTAGATGAGACCCCCCTTGAGCAGAATGCCTGAGCTCCATCTGATCCATGTCTCTCCGTAAGTTACAGACCATGTTCCTGCCATGCAGAGATCAGCTACAGACACAAACTCGTACCTCTTGGTTAGCAATAAATCAGACACATTTTCCTCCTCTGAAGCACCAGCAGAGCTGAGCTGCTGCCCTGGCCATTGTGAGCTCTCGCTCTGGACCTTGGCAAGATCTGCAGCTTGGCCTTTGACCACAGGTATTTTATTGTCCTTCTTCGAAGGGTTTCACTCCCCCAGTAACTGCAATGCCACCACAGTGCCATGCTCAGCCCAGGGCACCAGGAGGGCACCACCTGGCAGAGGGTTCCTGGCTGAGGGCTCAGAGGGAGAGGATTTTGTGCATCTCAGTTCTTTTAAATGCCCCTTTCTGAGTGGAATCAGTACAAGTGACCCTTCCCCTGGACTCTGCCTTGGGGAGGCCACACCTTGAGTGTTGTGTTCAGTTCTGGGCCCCTCAGTTGAAGAAAGAGATTGAGGGGCTGGAGTGGGGCCAGAGAAGAGCAACGAGGCTGGAGAAGGGACTGGAGGTGGCACTGAGTGTCCTCTGAAACACCTCCAGGGACAGAGAATCCACCATGTCTTGATCCAACCCCACTGTGATCACCAGCCCAGGGCACAGAGTGCCAGAGTGATCACAGTGGGGTTGGATCAAGGGTTGGACTTGATGATCTCAAAGGTGTCTTCCAACCCAAGTGAGAAGAGCAACGAGGCTGGAGAAGGGACTGGAGCACAAGTGCTGTGGGGAGAGGCTGAGGGAGCTGGGGGTGTTCAGCCTGGAGAAGAGGAGGCTCAGAGGTGACCTCAGCACTGTCTGGAACTGCCTGAAGGGAAGTTCTGGCCAGGTGGGGTTGGTCTCTTCTCCCAGGCACTCAGCAATAGGACAAGGGGGCACGATGGGCTCAAGCTCTGCCAGGGGAAATTGAAGTTGGAGAGCAGGTGGAAATTCTTTGCAGAGAGAGTGCTCAGGGATTGGAATGGGCTGCCCAGAGAGGGGGTGGATTCCCCATCCCTGGAGGTTTTTCAGCTGAGCTTGGCCGTGGCACTGAGTGCCATGATCTGGTAAAGGGACTGGAGTTGGACCAAGGGTTGGACTTGATGATTTGGGAGGTCTTTTCCAACCCAATCCATTCTATGATTCTATGGATGTGGCACTGAGTGAGAATCCACCATGTCTTGATCCAACCCCACTGTGATCACCAGCCCAGGGCACAGAGTGCCCTGGGCTGGTGATCACAGTGGGGTTGGATCAAGGGTTGAACTTGATGATCTTGGAGGTCTTTTCCAACCCAATCCATTCTATGATTCTGTGATTCTAAGTCATTTTTCAGGAGAAAAAAGTACTTTCAACATCTGAAATGTCTGTATTTAATACAGACAATCTCCAAGGGAGTCTGCATTATTTTTGTATAGATGTATAATTATATCTATTTCATCTATCAGTTTTATATGATGTATAAACCTCATATTGCATACAAACCTATAGTAAGATGTGAATGGGGGCTTTGCATTATCATGCGTGTCATGCATCACATGTTTTATATTTATATATAATCTGTATTTATATTTGAATATAAAGCAATGGAAATGGATTTCTACTAGAAATAATAAAAATAGGTTCCTGCTGCTTGGTGAAAAGAAATATGTGTATATATAAAAGAAATGTGTTAGAATATGCACCATAAAGAAAAAGGAGTGTATATATTTATTATAGACATGTGTAATACAGTATAAGATATATATTATAGATATGTGTAATACAGAGTATAGTGGATATACATATATAGGTATTGCAGATATATTTATTAGAGAGTATATAATATATTATTCATATCTATAATGTGATTATTTTTATATATAAATAATATGTTCATCATGGATTATCATTATATATTACACACACTATTTTATAACCTTTCCCATGTGTTGTTGATATGGAGATTATTTATGTTATCTTAAAAAATAAAACTATTAAAAGAAAAATTACTAATTCCAAACAAAGTACCAGTCAGACCAGTGCCAGGGGCTGGTGCCTCTGGGCAATCCCCAGCCCTCCCACCCCTGAGAGCTGCCCTCTGAGCCTTGGCACTCCCTGCCCATCCTGGTGCCCCTGGGCAATGCTCCCACACCTTGGTGATCTCTGCCCATCCCAGTGCCCTGGGCAATGCTCCCACACCTTGGCAGTCCCTGCCCATCCTGGTGCCCCTGGGCAATGCTCCCACCCCTTGGCAATCCCTGCCCATCCTGGTGCCCCTGGGCAATGCTCCCACCCCCCAGAGCTGCCCCCTGAGCCTTGGCAGTCCCTGCCCATCCTGGTGCCCCTGGGCAATGCTCCCACCCCTTGGTGATCTCTGCCCATCCTGGTGCCCCAGGGCAATGCTCCCACCCCTCGGTGATCTCTGCCCATCCTGGTGCCCCAGGGCAATGCTCCCACCCCTTGGTGATCTCTGCCCATCCTGGTGCCCCTGGGCAATGCCCCCACCCCCCAGAGCTGCCCCCTGAGCCTTGGCAGTCCCTGCCCATCCTGGTGCCCCTGGGCAATGCTCCCACCCCTTGGTGATCTCTGCCCATCCTGGTGCCCCTGGGCAATGCTCCCACCCCTGAGAGCTGCCCCCTGAGCCTTGGCAATTCCTGTCCCTCCTGGTGCCCCTGGGCAATGCTCCCACCCCCCAGAGCTGCCCTCTGAGCCTTGGCAATGCCTCACCCACTCTGGTGCCCCTGGGCAATATTCCCACCCCCCAGAGCTGCCCTCTGAGCCTTGGCAATGCCTCACCCACTCTGGTGCCCCTGGGCAATATTCCCACCCCCCAGAGCTGCCCCCTAAGCCTTGGCAATGCCTCACCCACTCTGGTGCCCCTGGGCAATATTCCCATCCCCCAGAGCTGCCCCCTGAGCCTTGGCAATGCCCCACCCTCTCAGACACACATTCCTGAGGTTCTGCAGCATCCCTGGCAGAGCAGACCTGGGAGCTCTCATGGAGACTGGCACTTCATGCCCTGCCCTGAGCCCGAGTGGCCCTGGGCATGCAGGGCCAGGCTGCACAGCAGCAGCTGGGAAGGAGCCACCCCAACCCCCCCCATTTCACTGCCTTCTCCTCCCTTTGCTCGTGGCCCCAGAAGCTGCTGAGCAGATTTCTGGGCTGGGGGTGAATCGTGGAAGGAAAATGAGCAGCACTGAAATGAGGGGAGGGAACAGCCAAGAGCAGATGGGTTTGAGATCCTCTGCAAAGCCCCAGATCTCAGCACAGCAAACAACAACTTGTGTGATGGGAAAGCTGCATAATGTTGGAAAACCATGGAAACAGCAGCGGGGAGGAGAACCAGCTCCACACACTCCCAGCAAGAGAGGGGGGAGGCAGCGAAGGCCACGGCTGATTATTGGTAAAAAATAGATAATTTTGGCAAACACAGAATCCCAGAATGGGTTGGGTTGAAGGGACCTCAAAGCCCACCCAGTGCCACCCCTGCCATGGGCAGGGACACCTCCCACCAGCCCAGGCTGCTCCAAGCCCTGTCCAGCCTGGCCTGGGACACTCCCAGGGATGGGGAGACCAAAACCTCCCTGGGCAACAAAACATCGTTTGGAAGTGGGTGAATTTGGGGCTAAAATGAGCTGCCCATAGGCAGGGAGTGATCCCAGCAGTGGGACACACACAGATCTGGGTCAGTCCATGGTCCCTCCCATCCCTGTGGCCATGCAGAGCCCCCACATCCCACAGCATTCCCACTGTGCTCTCCTGCTCCTCCCAGAGAAGCTGCTCCCTCAGCTCCTGAATAAACCAGCTGCATTTCCAGCAGCCCCAGCTCCTCTGGCAGCACACACTGCCATGAGCAGGGGGTTCATCATGCCAGGGAGAAGACTTTGGATTCCCTGGAAAATGCTCTTCTAAAATCGCTGTTCGAGGACTCCTCCCCAGAGGTGTAGGAGGGAGGCACAGGAGGTGCCCTCAGTCAGCTGCCAAAAACTCAGTGTGGGAATCGCCTCCAGTGCTGGGAGGCTGCTCTGGAGGCTCATCCCTCCTCCCGAGCCTGAGCCACTTCCATGCCAGGGATTAAAGCACCAGGAATGCTGTCAGCCCTTTCCCTGCCTGTGGAACCGGGAGCCAGAGCATTTCCATGAGCAGCCGGCAGTGGAACATAAATATTGATGTGGATCCAGCACAGAGAAAGGAGCCAGTGAACTGCAACCCTCCCCGAGCCAGAGCTCTGCCTCTTGCTGAATGGCACGGAAATACCAAGCCCCAGAGCTGCAAAATATTGATGGCATTATTAAAATGGGACCTTTAATTTTGCATTAAGATCATTTGAAGGGTGGAATTCAGGGATTTAATTATGCATGAGCCTTGCTCTTGGCGCTGGGCTGGGATCAGTTTGCAGTTTCCATTTCTACTTGCACACTTAAGGTGCAATTTAGCCCCTTGCTGAGAAGGGCTAAATGCTGCTAAAGGCCTGCTTGGGGTGGGCTCCATCACTCCCTTCAAACAAACCTGCTCAGGAAGAGTTCTGGAAGGTCATAGAATCATAGAATCATAGAATGGATTGGGTTGGAAAAGCCCTCTGAGATCATCGAGTCCAACCCTTGGTCCAACTCTAGTCCATTTACCAGATCATGGCACTCAGTGCCACGTCCAATCTGTGTTTAAAAACCTCCAGGGATGGGGAATCCACCCCCTCTCTGGGCAGCCCATTCCAATCCCTGAGCACTCTCTCTGCAAAGAATTTCTTTCTGCTCTCCAACTTCAATTTCCCCTGGCAGAGCTTGAGCCCATCGTGCCCCCTTGTCCTATTGCTGAGTGCCTGGGAGAAGAGACCAACCCCCACCTGGGCAGAACTTCCCTTCAGGCAGTTCCAGACAGTGCTGAGGTCAGGATGGAAACTGGGAAGGAAATTTGGGAAGCT